>NC_064629.1:251310633-251470633 GCF_023864275.1 Schistocerca cancellata | reverse complement strand
TACCTTCCCTTTCCGCATCCTTCCCCATCCCCCATCTTCGCCCCTCCTCCCCTCACCGCTGGCTCTTTCCTTCCCTTTCTCCCCGTCTGGGAGTATGGATTGTGCCTACGTCCGGAGACGGACGCTCGTAAATGTAACGCATTCTTCGCCTTCTTTGCTTGTATGTCTTCTTCCTTCCTTTGTCCTTTTCTTTTCCTTACCTCTTCTCCTTACCCTTTCTCTTTCTTCCTCCCTGTGCGTGTCTGAAGGCCGACCCACGCATTTTTGTGCGTAGCCGGTGACGGGGTAACGCGTAATTCCCCGCTTCAGGTAGACAGGTAGGACACATACATACCCCCTGGCAATGGCCAGGTCCAGGGAGGGGTGATTACCCGAGCTGATACCTTCCGAAAGTGCCGATTGGTCCCTCCGTCCGTTTGTCGGGAGGTGTGACCTGAGGTGCGAACAATCACCTAAGGCGGGAGTGCCCTCAGTGAGGGCCCCCACAAGGGAGGAGCGTGCCATCGGAGACGCCGGTAATCATGGGGATTCTTCTGCAATGGTTTCCTCACCTTCCACTGCGTCTGCTCACAAGCGTAAGTTCAATGAGTCTCAGCCAGACAGTTCTTCCATCGTTGCCACAGTTCCTTGTTGTTTCTCGTTCTGACGAAGGTCACGACTTCTCCATGGTCAACCCTTCCGTTATTCAGAAAGGTGTCAACGCAATACAGGTCCTGTAAAGTCTTATTCCAGATTACAGAATGGCACCTTGTTAGAAACAGTCAGTGCCCTCCAGGCACAAAAATTGCTGCGTACTTCACTGCTCCACACCTTCCTTGTCCAGGTTGAAGCGCACTGCACTTTACATTCCTTGCGTGGAGTCGTATATACACGCTCGCTCGATGGATTGTCTGACAAAGAAATTCAGCACTACCTGTCTGACCAGGGCGTAACGGCTGTTCATAGATTTATGAAACGGGTTGACACGAACATCATTCCAACCCGCACTGTCTTCTTGACATTTGACAAAGTTCAACTCCCATTCAAAATCAAAGCAGGCTATGAGATAATTTCCGTTCGCCCTTACGTCCCAAACCCTACGCGTTGTTACCGGTGTCAGCGGTTCAATCACACGAGCCAGTCCTGTTCCAATCCGGCCAAATGTGTTACGTGTGGCAAGGATGCCCATGAGGGTGCTTGTCCACCTCCATCCCCTCGCTGCATCAACTGTATGGGTGACCACGCTGCTTCCTCTCGAGATTGCCCCGTTTTTAAGGACGAAAAGCTCATTCAGGAAATCAGAGTGAAGGAAAAGGTGTCTACCTTTGCTGCTCGAAAATTACTCGCCAGTCAACTCACCGTACCTCAGACAGGAAAATACAGCACTGTCTTTGCTTCTCCTCGGCCAACGAAGGAGGCAGCCACGCAGACTTGCGATCTCACCTTTAGTGCCACGATCGTCAGATCGGCCAGCGCAAAGATCGCCCGTTCAACCTCACCACTTTCGCCTGCCCACTCTGGCTCACCCTTCATCGGGTTCTGCTAAATCTCGAGCCCAAAAGTCAGACACCAAGACTTTGAAAAAAGAGCATACTCGTGAAGACTTTTTACGTACCCCAACTTCACAACCATCGGTTCCTCCTTCATCTAAACATCATATTTCCAAGAAGGCTACAAAGAAACCCAGTTCATCTCCTTCTCCGCCAAGGCGTGTCCCATCTACAGCACCACCTGGCGGAAATCTCCCTCGGCCGTCTTCTGTGTCGCCGAGGCGCACTGCTGGTGGCCGGTCAACCGGCCGATCGCTGGTGGCAGGAGCTGCTCCTGACCAACCTATGGATCAGGATCTTCTGCCTTCGGCTGACTGCCATTCCCTGCTGTCGGTCGCTAGCTCCGAGCAGTCTGAGTTGACAGCAACTTTGGTCACATTCCTCACCCCATGTCCATTATCCACTGGGATATCAGCGGCATTCGAGCCAATAGGGATGAATTGTCGATCCTCTTACGATCCTACTCGCCTGTCATCTTCTGTCTTCAGGAAACAAAGCTGCGTCCCCATGACCGCTTTGTTCTCCCTCATTTTCAGTCCATCCAATATGATCTCCCCTCCGTTGAAGGCTCTCCAGCCCATGGAGGACTCATCATTCTTCTCCATGATACTCTCCATTATCACCCAATCCCCTTACACACTTCCTTCCAAGCTGTCGCCGTCCGTCTTTCCCTTTCTGGATACAGGTTCTCTCTTTGTACTGTATACATTCCATCGTCCACACCAATGGCACGAGCTGATCTCCATCTTCTTGGTCAGCTTCCACCCCCCCTATTTGCTGGTTGGGGACTTCAATGCCCACCCCCCGCTTTGGGGATCTCCACATCCTTGTCCATGTGGCTCTATTGCTAGACGTCTTCCACCAAGCGGATCTAGTTTGCCTCAACACTGGGGTCCCCACATTTTTGTCTGCCTCCACGACAAATTTATCTCATTTGGACCTTGCGGTCGGTACTGTTCCGCTAGCTCGGCGCTTAGAATGGTTCGCCCTTGATGATACACACTCCAGTGACCACTTTCCATGTGTCCTCAGACTGCAGCCTCAACTGCCATATATGCGCCCGCGACGCTGGAAGTTTGCTCAAGCCGATTGGACACTTTCTTCGTCTCTAGCGACATTCGATGACCGTCGCTTTCCCAGCGTTGACGATGAGGTCACACATATTACCGACGTTATTCTTACAGCTGCGGAACGTTCAATACCACGCACCTCCGAATTGCCCCGGCGCCCCCCAGTTCCTTGGTGGAACGAGGCATGCCGTGACGCACTACGTGAGCGGCGACGTGCTCTTCGCATTTTCCGTCACCATCCTACTTTGGCCAACAAGCAGCTCCGTGCGCTATGCCGTCGCGTCATCCGCGATAGCTAGAAGGCAAGCTGGAAAATCTTTATTAGCTCATTTAACACCTTCACTCCCTCCTCACCCCCCTGCGGGTTCGGAGGTTAGAATAGGCCCGCGGTATTCCTGCCTGTCGTAAGAGGCGACTAAAAGGAGTCTCACTTGTTTCGGCCTTATGTGATGGTCCCCTCTCGGGTTTGACCTCCATCTTTCTAAATTATTCCGAAGAGCGAGCCAATTGGGGAAGGGCGCCTTACATGGTGCACTGTATCCGTCGTGCAATTAGACCTTTAGCCGGCTTTCACGTCGTTGCAATGGTGTCCCGCTCGTTTTCGATCTTTAGGGCGGGGATACGTCCCTGGGTGCGATTACCACGCTGCCCTCTGCAGTGTTTCTTTTAACTGCGACGACGACCTTGGACAGTTTTGCACCTAAGATCCAGCACGGTAGCCAGTCCGTTGTGGTGGGGCCGCCATGTACCCTCTTGGTTGTAGCCCCCTGACAACACAGGGATCGCTCTACTGATGCCTGCGCCGTTAACTCCCCACGTATGCCAAGGAGTAGATGCCTATCCTCCTGGGGTATCAGGACTCCCGGCAATGGCCATCCTGCCAGGTGGCCTTTGCTGTGGCTGGGTGGCGCCCCTGGGGAGGGCCCTTGGTCGGAGTAGGTGGCATCAGGGCGGATGACCCGCAATGAAGCGTGGTACATCATCTCTCGCTGGCGGCCAGCCGCCAGCAGTCTCTAAGCATTCTCGGGCTCAATTTAATGCTCAGAAGTACGATCCGAAAACGTTCCCCTCCCTGGCCACGCCGTGGGAAGAGCGTAAGTCCCAGGATGGAGGTAACAGTTATTCGCCCCGATTCTTAGTTTGCACGAGAGCTGATGGGGAGTCTTTTCTCTCCACAAAGCCTCAGTTCTTCGTCGAGCATTTAGAGGACAAGTTTGGGGAGGTGGAGGGCTTGTCTAAAATGCGCTCTGGCTCCGTACTGATACAAACAGCATCCTCCGCCCAGTCACGCAGGTTACTTGCTTGTGACAAGTTGGGGGATGTTAACGTTACTATTACTCCACATAAGAGTTTAGATATGGTCCAGGGTGTTATTTTCCATAGGGACCTCCTTTTGCAGTCTGATGACGAGCTGCGCGCCAACTTAGAACGTAGAGGTGTTCATTTCGTCCGGCGCGTTCATTGGGGTCCGAGGGACAATCAGGTTGCTACCGGTGCCTTCATCTTGGCCTTAGAGGGTGATACGTTACCGGAAAAGGTCAAGGTGATGGTCTACCGATGTGACGTCAAGCCCTATATCCCTCCCCCGATGCGGTGCTTCAAGTGCTGGAAGTTCGGCCATATGTCTTCTCGCTGCACTTCCAGCCTCACATGTCGAGATTGCGGACGCCCGTCTCATCCCGATACTTCATGTGCCCCGCCTCCCATCTGCGTCAACTGCGGGGAGCACCATTCACCTTGCTCGCCAGACTGCAGAATATTCCAGAAAGAGCGCAAAATCATGGAATATAAGACCCTGGACAGACTGACTTATACTGAGGCCAAACGGAAGTACGACCGATTACATCCAGTGCGAATGACAACTTCCTACGCCGCTGCTACAACACCTGTGCTAGCCCCATCAGTTTCGCGCCTTCCGGCCGGATCGACGAGTGGTACAACTCCTCCTGCCCCCTTGCCAGTGGGGGGCTCTACCCACCGGGTTGCTCCTGTGCCGCCTACCTCAGGAGCAACACCATCCCCCCCATCGGGGACGTCGGTCCCCGCTTCTAAGCCGGAGAAGTGTCCAACTTCTTCGGCTTCTCACGCTCGCAAGAGGTCCCTTGGGTCCCTCCCTTCCCAGGTTTCCACCGGCGGGAAGGCTGACGATAGCCAGTGGCGTAAGTGCCCACAATCTGCAGGTCGAAGGGCTTCCCGATCCTCCTCAGTCCCGGAGACTGAATCGGTGAAGCCCTCCCAGCCAGTTAAACCCAAGGAGCAGCGTGAGAAATCAAAGAAGAGCAGCTCTAAGCCCAAGGAACGCGCGGTGGTAGCCACCCCATCGCAACCTTCTAGCTCTGCGTCTGGGGACGAGGTGGAGATTCTGGCGTCCGCTGAGGACCTCGATCTCGCCGGTCCCTCAGACGCCGTGAATAGCAATAGCACTAGCACGAGTGCTCAATCGGAGGCAGCAGGTGACTCAGCGGCGTAATCTGCCGTCCCAGTCCCGGCACGCCTTTCTCAGCCATGGACAAAACCATCCTCCAGTGGAACTGCAGCGGTTTCTTCCACCATCTAGCTGAGCTCCGCCAACTTATCAGCCTTCACCCTTTCCTCTGCATTGCTCTGCAGGAAACTTGGTTTCCAGCAATGCGCACCCCCGCCCTCCGTGGCTATCGGGGTTATTATAAGAACCGCGCAGCTTATGAAAGGGTGTCTGGTGGCGTCTGCATCTATGTCCTTAACTCTCTTCACAGCGAGTCTGTCCCTCTACAAACAGCTTTAGAGGCTGTCGCTGTTAGGGTGTGGACGCCGCAGGCTCTTACCATCTGCAGTCTTTACCTTCCACCGGAGGGTGATGTCGCGCAGCATGTCCTGGCTGCGCTGATAGCCCAATTGCCGCCACCCTTCTTGTTACTGGGCGACTTTAACGCCCATAACCCTCTGTGGGGTGGGTCAGTGGCAACAGGTCGAGGCGCCACCGTTGAGCATGTATTGTCGCAGCTCGATCTCTCGATTTTGAATGATGGTGCCTCCACACACTTCAGTGTGGCGCATGGCACCTACTCCGCCATTGACCTTTCAATCTGTAGCCCTAGCTTCTTACCATCTGTCCACTGGAGTGTGCATGACGACCTGTGTGGTAGTGACCACTTTCCGATTTTTCTGTCACTACCACAGCGTCCCTCCTCTGTGCGCCCTAGCAGATGGGCTATGAATAAGGCTGACTGGGACTTGTTCTCCTCCACTGCCGCTATTGAGCCTCTCTCAACTGATGCCATTGATGCGGTGGTTACATCGGTCACCGCCGGCATCTTCACTGCCGCAGAGTCTGCCATTCCCCGTTCTTCTGGGTCCCCTCGGCGGAGGGCTGTGCCTTGGTGGTCGCCTGAGATCGCTGAAGCGATTAAAGATCGCCGGCGGGCGCTCCAGCGTCACAAGCGACATCCCTCCATGGACCACCTTATCGCCTTCAAACGGCTGCGTGCGCGGGCCCGCCTCCTTATCCGCCAAGGCAAGAAGGAGTGCTGGGAGCGGTATGTGTCCACCATTGGACTCCATGTCACTCCATCGCAGGTCTGGGCCAAGATTCGACGGGTCTTCGGCTATCGGACCCCTGCCAGCGTCCCTGCGCTCTCACTGAATGGAGCAGTTTGTACTGACTCCGACGTCATTGCAAACCGCTTAGCAGAGCATTTTGCTATGAGTTCCGCTTCTGCGAATTACCCCCAGGCCTTCCGCTCCATTAAAGAGCGGATGGAACGTCGGAGCCTTTCTTTTCGCACCAACGCTTCTGAACCCTACAACGCTCCATTCAGTGAGTGGGAATTTCAGAGTGCCCTTGCCGCTTGCCCTGATACCGCCCCCGGGCCAGATCGCATCCACTGTCAGATGCTGAAACACCTTTCAGTGGACTGCAAGCGACGCCTCCTCGACCTTTACAACCGTCTCTGGGTCGAGGGTGAGTTTCCGTCGCAATGGCGGGAAAGTATTGTCATCCCCATTTTGAAACCTGGCAAGAACCCTCTGGAGGTGGACAGCTACCGTCCCATTAGTCTCACCAACGTTCTTTGCAAGTTGCTTGAACGGATGGTGAGCCGGCGCTTAAATTGGGTGCTGGAGTCTCGGGGCCTTCTGGCTCCGTCTCAGGGTGGGTTCCGTAAAGGCCGCTCCGCCACCGACAATCTGGTGAGCCTTGAGTCGGCCATCCGTACAGCCTTTGCCCGCCGTCAGCACCTGGTCGCTGTCTTTTTCGACATGCGGAAGGCGTACGATACGACATGGCGTCATCACATCCTTTCTACGCTTCATGGATGGGGTCTTCGGGGCCCTCTGCCGCTCTTTATCCGCAATTTCCTGTCGTATCGTACCTTCCGCGTGCAAGTCGCGGCCTCGTATAGTTCCTCCCTCGTCCAGGAGAACGGGGTACCCCAGGGCTCTGTCCTCAGTGTCTGCCTGTTTTTAATTGCAATAAACGGTCTCGCTGCGGCAGTAGGAAATTCTGTCTCCGCTTCCCTGTATGCTGACGACTTCTGTCTTTACTATAGTTCTATTAGCATTGCAGCAGCTGAACGTCAGCTACAGGGCGCAATCTGCAAGGCGCAGTCTTGGGCTGTAGCGCGTGGTTTTCAGTTTTCGGCTGCCAAGACCCGCGTTATGCATTTCTGCCGGCGCCGAACGGTCCATCCTGAGCCGCGGCTTTATCTTGCCGACGAACTTCTTGCTGTGGTGGAGACCCACAGGTTTTTGGGTGTCCTTTTTGATGCCCGGTTGACTTGGCTGCCTCATATCCGGCAGCTTAAACAAGCGTGTTGGCGGCATCTCAACGCCCTGCGTTGTTTGAGTCACACCCGCTGGGGCGCCGACCGATCTACCCTGTTGCGGCTCTACCAGGCGTTAATCCAGTCTCGCCTGGATTATGGGTGCCTAGCTTATGGCTCAGCATCCCCATCTGCGTTGCGGGTGCTGGACCCAATTCTCCACAGCGGGATGCGCCTTGCCACTGGTGCTTTCCGCACCAGCCCTGTGGACAGCGTCCTAGTGGAGGCAGGTGTACCTCCACTGCGGTTCCGACGCCAACGTTTGCTGGCCGCTTATGCTGCCCATGTTTTTAGCTTGCCTGGGCATCCAAATTATCGTGTCCTGTTCCCGCAGTCAGTCGTCCATCTGCCAGACCGTCGGCCCCGGTCGGGTTGTCCGATCGCCGTACGCATCAAGGAGCTTCTCTGCGGGCTTGGGTTTTTCCCAGTTCCACCTCCTTTCCGGGCGCCTCTGCGTACACCCCCGTGGTGTGTTCCTCGCCCTTGCCTTCGGCTCGACTTGGCACAGGGCTCGAAGGACTCGGTCCCTCCAGAGGCCTTCCGCCGCCGCTTTTATTCCATCCTGGCCACGTATCAGGGCTCTGGAATTGTTTACACCGACGGTTCGATGGTTGCTGGTCGTGTCGGGTATGCGCTAACTCTAGGGGACCATTCTGAACAACGGTCCTTGGCGGCTGGCTGCAGTGTTTACACTGCTGAGCTAGTCGCCATCTTTCGTGCCCTAGAGTATATCCGCTCCTGCTCAGGTGAGTCCTTCGTTATCTGTAGCGATTCCCTGAGCGGTTTACGAGCTCTCGACCAGTGTTTTCCTCGTTCTCGTCTGGTGATGGCTATCCATGAGTCCCTGCATACTCTTGCGCGTTGCGGCCGCTCTGTGGTCTTTGTGTGGACCCCCGGTCATGTCGGTATCCCGGGCAATGAACATGTTGACCGCCTGGCGAAAGAGGCCACGAGTAAACAGTGTCTGGACGTTGGCCTCCCAGAGACTGATTTGCGGGCAGTCCTCCGCCGAAAAGTTTTTGCGCTTTGGGACGCTGAATGGCGCAATCGGATCATGCCCAGTAAACTCCGTGCCATCAAGGAGACGACGACTGTGTGGCGGTCATCCCTGCGAGCCAACCGCAGGGACTCTGTCGTCCTTTGTCGGCTACGCATTGGCCACTCCCACCTGACACACAGTTATTTACTGCGCCGGGAGGACCCTCCTGTATGTCGCTGCGGGGCGGCTTTGACAGTGGCCCACATTTTGTTGGCCTGCCCCCTTTTAGCTGTGGTCAGGCAGACATTTGCGCTGCCTGATACACTGCCTGCCCTCTTATGTGATGACCCTGGTATGGCTGACTTAGTTTTCCGTTTTATTCGGGCAGGGGGTTTTTATTATTTACTCTGAGTGTTTGTTCTGTTCTTTTGTGTTGATTCTGGCCATTGGCCTACGATTTTACGCTGAGTTTTTAATGTGTTCTCGGTGGTTGGCTTTTCCTTTTTATCTCTATGGTCGGCCAACCACTGTCACACTCTGTGTGATTTTAATTTGTTTCGTCTGATCTCTGTAGGAGTATTTCTTGTCCTGTGTCGTCTGACGTCTTTCCTGTTGTTCATTTTTTATTCTCTTTGGGTGGTTTTACTTTTTTTTTTTTGGAAAAAGGGACCGATGACCGTCGCAGTCTGGTCCCTTTAATCCCCCCCAAACCAACCAACCAACTCCCTCCTCGGAAGTTTGGAGTCGGCTTCGACGGTTCTCAGGCGCGCCTAGTTTCTCCCCGGTCTCTGGGCTCACTGTTGCGCATGATACATTAGTGGACCCCGTCGCAATTTCTAACTCATTGGGTCAGCACTTTGCTGAGATTTCGAGCTCTTCCAATTACGCGCCAGCGTTTCTCCTGAAGAAACGTGCAGCGGAAGAGCGACCTCTTGCTTTCTCCTCTCCAAATCGCGAAAGCTACAATACTGTTTTCTCCATGCGGGAACTCCAACATGCACTCTCCTCTTCTCGCTCCTCCGCCCCAGGACCGGATGGTATCCACGTCCAAATGTTGCTGCATTTATCAACCCATAGTCTGCGTTACCTCCTTCGCCTTTATAATCGAATTTGGACCCACAGTACCTTACCCCGACGGTGGCGGGAAGCTGTTGTCGTTCCCGTTCCGAAGCCTGGAAAGGACAAACATCTCCCGTCTAGCTATCGCACCATTTCTCTCACGAGTAGTGTCTGTAAGGTTTTGGAGCGTATGGTGAATTACCCTTTAGCTTGGTGGCTGGAATCCCGCAGTCTTTTAACACCAGCCCAATGCGGATTTCGGAAGCATCGTTCTGCAGTTGACCATCTTGTTGCTCTCTCCACTTATATCATGAACGGTTTTCTCCGGAGGCGCCAAACGGTAGCAATATTTTTTGATCTGGAGAGAGCATACGATACCTGTTGGAGGACTGGCATCCTCCGCACACTGTTCTCTTGGGGCTTTCGCGGCCGGCTGCCCCTTTTTCTTCGCGAATTTATGGCAGAGCGCACTTTTAGGGTGCGGGTGAACACTACTCTCTCCCGTACTTTCTCCCAAGAAAACGGGGTACCCCAGGGCTCCGTGCTGATTGTTGTACTGTTTGCCATCGCCATCAATCCAATTATGGATTGTCTCCTTCCTGATGTCTCGGGCTCCCTCTTTGTGGACGATTTTGCGATCTACTACAGCTCTCAACGGACCAGCCTTCTTGAACGGCGTCTTCAAGGATGTCTCGATCGCCTCCACTCTTGGAGCATCGAAACCGGCTTCCGTTTCTCACCCAGTAAGACCGTTTGTGTTAATTTTTGGCGACGTAAGGAGTTTCTTCCACCCTCCTTAAATCTAGGACCTGTCAACCTTCCGTTTTCAGACGTCGCTAAATTCTTAGGTCTTATGTTTGACAGAAAACTGTGCTGGTCCTCCCACGTTTCGTATCTTTCGGCTCGCTGTCTGCGATCGCTTAACACCCTCAGTGTCCTGAATGGTACCTCCTGGGGAGCGGACCGAGTGGTCCTTCTCCGCCTCTATCGCACCTTAGTGCGCTCGAAAATGGATTATGGAAGCATAGTCTACTCCTCTGCTCGGCCGTCTATTCTTCGGCGTCTCGACTCTATCCACCGCCGTGGATTCCGTTTAGCGTCTGGAGCTTTTTACACCAGCCCTGTGGAAAGGCTTTATGCTGAGACTGCTGAACCTCCGCTGTCCAATCTGCGAGCAGTCCTCCTGAGTCGTTATGCTAGCCATCTGTCTTCCATGCATGCTAATCCAGCCCATGACATATTTTTCGACGCCTCCTTTGATGTAGGGTATGCATGCCGCTCCTCTTCCCTACTATCCCCGGGAGTCCGCTTCCGTCAACTGCTCCATTCTCTTTCCTTCCGCTTTCCTAAAACCTTTTTGACAACTTGGGGTACAGCACCGCCTTGGCTCCGTCCCCGGATCTGCCTGATCCATGACCTTTGTCAGTCTCCCAAGGATGGTACCACTACACTTGTTTATCGTCGGGCATTTGCTGCTCTATGTGCACAAATGACGGACGCCACATTTATTTACACCGACGGCTCGAAAACACCGTTAGTTGTAGGGAGTGCCTATATTGTTGGCGACACCCCAAATCGCTTTCGGCTTCCCGACAAGTGTTCGGTTTATACTGCGGAGCTTTACGCTGTTCTCCAGGCTGTCCACTACATCCGCCGCCATCAGCGGATACAGTACGTTATCTGCTCAGATTCTCTCAGCTCTCTCCTCAGTCTCCAAGCTCTTTACCCTGTGCACCCTCTGGTCCACCGGATTCAGGACTGTCTGCACTTGCTCCACCTGGGGGGCGTCTCGGTGGCGTTCCTCTGGCTCCCGGGACACGCTGGTATCTGTGGGAATGAGGCGGCCGATATAGCGGCCAAGGCTGCAGTCTCGCTTCCTCGGCCAGCTATTCAGTCGCTTCCCTTCACCGATCTATGGAGCGGTTTATGTCGCAAAGTTGCTCATTTATGGCATGCGCATTGGTCGGCACTTCCCCGTAATAAATTGCGGGAAGTGAAAGCCCTTCCTTGCGCTTGGACCTCTTCCTCCCGAACGCGTCGTCGGGAGGAGGTAATTTTAGCTAGACTCCGGATAGGGCACTGTCTTTTTAGCCATCGACATCTTTTAAGCGTCAATCCTACCCCACTCTGTCCCCACTGCTCTCAGCTGTGGACGGTAAGACACCTTTTAATTGAGTGCCCCTATTTTAATCCGTTACGCTCCCGTCTACAGCTATCGCCTGATCTATCGTCGATTTTAGCAGATGACACGCGCTCAGCCGACCGCGTTGCGCCCTAAAACCACAAACAAAAAAAAAAAGCTGCGATCGTCAGGTCGCAAACCTCACGGAAGTCATTCTCGCTGCTGCTGAATATTCCATCGCTCACCCTACTTCTTCTTTATGTCGTGTACCGGTCCCACTGGTGGTCCGCAGCATGTAGAGACGCTTTACGTGCTCGTCGACGTGCTTTACGCACCTTTAAACGCCACCCTACAGTGGCGAATTGTATCAATTATAAACGATTACGTGCACATTGTCGTCGTATTATTAAAGAAAGCAAGAAAGCCAGCTGGGTTGCTTTCACAAGCACCTTCAACAGTTTTACTCCTTCTGTTGTCTGGGGTAGCCTGCGCCGGCTATCTGGCACTAAGGTCCACTCACCAGTTTCTGGCTTGAAGGTCGCGAATGACGTCCTTGTGGCCCCTGAGGCTGTCTCCAATGCCTTCGGCCGCTTTTTCGCCGAGGTTTCGAGCTCCGCTCATTACCACCCTGCCTTCCTCCCCCGCAAACAGGCAGAGGAGGCTAGGCCACCTAACTTCCGCTCCTCGAATCGTGAAAGTTTTAATGCCCCATTCACCATGTGGGAACTCGAAAACGCACTTGGCCGATCACGGTCCTCCGCTCCAGGGCCTGATTCTATTCGTATTCAGATGCTGAAGAACCTTTCTCCTGCGGGTAAAGGTTTTCTTCTTCGTACATACAATCGCATCTGGATTGAGGGACATGTTCCCGCATGCTGGCGCGAGTCTATTGTCGTCCCGATTCCTAAGCCGGGGAAGGACAAGCACTTGCCTTCCAGTTATCTACCCATCTCGCTTACCAGCTGTGTCTGTAAAGTGATGGAGCGAATGGTTAACTCTCGATTGGTTTGGCTGCTAGTCTCGACGCCTACTTACCAATGTACAATGTGGATTTCGTAGGCGCCGCTCTGCTGTTGACCATCTGGTTACCTTGTCGACCTTCATTATGAATAACTTCTTGCGGAAGCGCCCGACCGCGGCTGTGTTCTTTGATTTGGAGAAGGCTTACGACACCTGTTGGAGGGCGGGCATTCTCCGCACCATGCATACATGGGGCCTTCGCGGTCGCCTCCCTCTTTTTATTCGTTCCTTTTTAATGGATCGGCAGTTCAGGGTACGTGTGGGTTCTGTCCTGTCCGACACCTTTCGCCAGGAGAATGGGGTGCCACAGGGCTCAGTTTTGAGCGTCGCTCTTTTCGCCATCGCGATCAATCCAATAATGGATTGCCCCCCAGCTGTTATATCATGCTCCCTTTTCGTGGACGATTTTACTATCTATTGCAGCGCGCAGTGTACACGTGTCCTGGAGCGCTGTCTTCAGCGTTCTCTTGACCGTCTTTACTCCTGGAGTGTCGCCAATGGCTTCCGTTTTTCTGCCGAGAAGACGGTCTGTATTAACTTCTGGCGCTACAAAGAGTTTCTCCCACCGTCCTTACGACTCGGTCCCGTTGCTCTCCCAATCGTGGAGACAACCAAATTTTTAGGCCTTACATTTGACAGGAAACTTAGCTGGTCTCCACATGTCATATTTGGCCGCCCGTTGTACCCGTTCTTTAAATGTCCTCCGTGTTCTCAGTGGTATGTCGTGGGGAGCGGATCGGACCGTCCTACTTCGTCTATATCGGTCGATCGTCCGCTCCAAGCTGGATTATGGGAGCTTCGTATACTCCTCTGCACGGCCATCCATCTTACGCCGCCTCAACTCCATACAACATCGGGGTTTACGACTTGCGATCGGAGCATTTTATACTAGTCCCGTAGAGTGTCTTCATGCTGATGCTGGCGAATTGCCACTCACCTACCGGCGCGATATACTGCTTTGTCGGTATGCCTGTCGGCTACAGTCAATGCCCGACCATCCGTCTTATCGTTCCTTTTTTGACGACTTTCTCGACAGCCAATACGGTTTGTATGTCTCTGCCCTGCTACCCCCTGGAGTTCGCTTTCGTCGCCTCCTTCAACACCTTAATTTTTCACTCCCTGCAACCTTTCGAGTGGGCGAGAGCCACACGCCACCTTGGCTCCAGGCTCAGGTCCGCGTTCACCTTGACCTCAGCTCGCTCCCAAAAGAGGTTACCCCCGGTTTGGTCTACCACTCCCGTTTTGTGGAACTTCGTTCGAAGTTCATCAATATGACTTTCATTTATACAGATGGCTCTAAGACCAATGACGGGGTCGGGTGTTCTTTTATTGTCGGGGCACAAAGTTTCAAATACCGGCTCCATGGCCATTGTTCGGTCTTCACAGCTGAGCTCTTTGCCCTCTACCAGGCTGTTCTTTACATCTGCCGCCACCGACATTCTGCTTATGTCATCTGCTCAGATTCCCTGAGCGCCATCCAGAGCCTCAGTGATCCGTATCCGGTTCACCCTTTCGTGCACCGGATCCAACGCTCTCTTCGGCAGCTGGTGGACGTCGGTTCTCCGGTTAGCTTTATGTGGGTCCCTGGCCATGTCGGTATCCCTGGGAACGAAGCTGCAGATGCCGCAGCCAAGGCTGCGGTCCTCCAGCCTCGGACAGCTTCTTGTTGTGTCCCTTCGTCAGATTTTAGCAGGGTTATTCGTCAGCGCATTTTATCGCTGTGGCATGCCGATTGGGCTGCCCTTACAGCCAACAAGCTTGGGGCCTTGAAACCTCTTCCCGTGGCTTGGACGTCGTCCTCACGCCCTTCTCGGCGGGAGGAGGTAGTTTTGGCCCGGTTAAGAATTGGACACTGCCGGTTCAGCCATCGCCATCTGCTGACGGCTGCGCCGGCGCCGTTCTGCCCATGTGGGCAATTGCTGACGGTCCGCCACATTTTAATGTCCTGCCCGGATTTTAACGCGCTGCGTCTCGATCTTAACCTGCCATGTACTTTAGATGCCGTTTTAGCGGATGACCCACGAGCAGCTGCTCGTGTTCTTTGTTTTATCAATTTGACACACCTCGCTAAGGACATTTGATGAAGTTTTTTAATCCTATGCCTGTCAGTCTGTCTTTTATCGTGTTTTCCCTTTTAGTTGTTGTTATAAACTTGTGCCTCGCGGTGCATTTTTAACGTAGTCAGGGCGCTAATGACCATTGAAGTTGTGCGCCCTAAAACCACAAAAAAAACCTGCCCCCTTGATGGCGGGGGATAACTTCCCTCCCTGTTGTTCCCACACAACACACCACCTACCTCGGGAGCAGCACCCCTCCCCCTCCCCAACCACCAGGGACACCAGTCCCCACTTCTAAGCCAGAGAAGCACAATTCTTCTTCGGCTTCTCTGGCTAGGAAGGGATCTCTTGGGGCACTCCCTTCCCAGGTTCCTACCAGCAGCACAGCAGACACCTGCCAGTGGCTGAAGAAGCCACAGGTCCCTGTTCATTGAGCTTTGCGGTCCTTTTCAGTCCTGGAGACTGAATCAAAGAAGCTCTCGCAGATAGGGCAACCAAAGGAACAGCGTGAGAAAGCGAAATTGAAGTGGCACCCACTCCACCGCTACCTACAAGCTCTACATCTGAGGATGAGGTGGAGATTCTGGCGTCTGCTGAGGATATCGATCTCACTGGTCCCTCAGACATGATGGATGTTGCTCCTGACGGTACTCAGTCGGTGGCAGCAGGTGACCCAGCGACATAATTTGTCTCCTCAGTCCCTTCACGTCTTTCTCGGCCATGGACAATGTCATCCTCCAGTTGAACTGCAGCGATTTTTTTCCACCATCTTGCTGAGCTCTGACAACTTCTCAGCCTTCATCCTTGCCTCTGCATTGCTCTTCAGGAAACTTGGTTTCCAGCAGTGCGAAACCCCGCCCTCCATGGCTATCGGGGTTATTATAGGAACTGGGCAGCTTGTGAGAGGGTATCGGGTGGGGTCTGCATCTATGTCCTTCACTCCCTGTACAGTGTCTGGCCCTCTAGAAACACCTTTAGAGGCTGTCGCTGTTCAGGTGTGGACGCCTCAGGCTGTTACTGTCTGCAGTCTGTATCTTCCACCAGATAATGTCCTGCAGCACGTCCTGGCTGCGCTGATAGCCCAATTGCCGCCACCTTTTCTGTTACTGGGCGACTTCAACGCCCATAACCCTTTGTGTGGTGGATCAGTGGCAACAGGCCGAGCCAGCATTCTTGAGCAAGTATTGGCACAGTTCGACCTTTCTCTTTAAGTAATTGTGCTTTCACACATTTCAGTGTCTCGCATCGCACATACTCCACCATCGACGTTTTGATTTGCAGCCCTAGCCTGTTACTGTGTGTCCAATGGCATGTGCATGACGACTTGTACAGTAGTGACCACTTTCTGATCTTTGTCACTGCCAGTGTCACTCTTCTGGGCGCCCCTGCAGATGGGCTATGAATAAGGCTGACTGGGACTTGTTCACTTCCATTGCCACTATTGAGCCTCTTTCCAATGACGCAATTGATGCAGTGGTTCACTTGGTCACCACCGGCATCGCTACTGCCACAGACTCTGCCATTCCCTGTTCTTCTGGGTCCCCTTGTCTTTGGACTGTGCCTTGGTGGGCGCCCAAGATCGCTGAGGCGATTAAAGATCGCAGGCAGGCACTCCAGCGTCACAAGCAGCATCCCTCATTGCCTTTAAACAGCTTCGTGCGTGAGCCCACTGTCTCATTCACCATTGCAAGCAGGAGTGCTGGGAAAGATGTCTCCACCATTGACCTCGATACCTCCCCATCGCAGGTTTGGGTCAAGATTAGGAGCCTTTGATTATTGGACTCCTGTCAGTGTACCTGCGCTTTCACTGAATGAAGCAGTCTGTACTTACCGACTCCCCCCCCCCCCCCCAGGGGGTCCACAACTCTTTCGTGGATACGTGCCTAGCGAGCACGAGGCCCCGAGCTAATGTGGCCTTCCTTCCTTTCCGGGCTGCATACCTTCCCTTTCCGCATCCTTCCCTGTATCCCATCTTCGCCCCTCCTCCACTCACCTCTGGCTCTTTCCTTCCCTTTCTTCCCCTCTGGGACGGCGGGGGAGGGTCCCCCCTCTGGGTCCGGGGTAAGAATAGGCCCGAGGTATTCCTGCCTGTCGTAAGAGGCGACTAAAACGAGTCCATCCCCCTCACGGGGGTAGTTAGCGCCTGCGTCCGGAGACGGACGGTTTCACGACCTATAATCGTGGTCTTTTTGGTTTTTCACTTCTCGTTTCTTCGTTCCTTTTGTTGGTCCCTTTCTTTGCTCTTCTCCACCTCACTGTCTTCCTTACTCTCTCCCTTGACTTCTTCTTGCCTTCTCATTGCCTTTTTCTCCTTGCCTTCTCATTGCCTTTTTCTCCTTGCCTTCTCATTGCCTTTTTCTCCTTGCCTTCTCCTTGCCTTCTCATTGCCTTTTTCTCCTTGCCTTCTCATTGCCTTTTTCTCCTTGCCTTCTCATTGCCTTTTTCTCCTTGCCTTCTCATTGCCTTTTTCTCCTTGCCTTCTCTGGTCTCCGCCTCGGCGTTTGAGACAGTCTGTCCTCTTTCTCCCTCTCTCTCTTCTTTTTCCTCTTCTTCCTTCCTCCCTGTGCGTGCCTGAAGGCCGACCCACGCGTTCGCATGCGTAGCCGGTGACGGGGTAACGCGTAAGTCCCCGCCCTGGGTAGACATGTAAGGCACGCGCGTACCCCCTGGTAAAGGCCAGGCCCGGGGAGGGGTGATTGCCTGAGCTGATACCTTCTGACCATGCCGATTGGTCCCTCCGTCTGTTTCTCGGGAGGTGTGACCTGAGGTGTAAACATTCACCTAAGGCGGGAGTGCCCTCTGAGAGGGTCCCCACAAGGAAGGAGCGCGCCATCGGAGACGCTGGCAATCATGGGGGATTCCTCCGCAATGGATTCTACTCCATCGCTTTCGACTTCGACCCAAAAACGGAAACGTGACCAGCCAACAGTGACAAAAGTACTACCGCCTGCCCCACAGTTCCTCGTAGTTTCTCGCACTGAGGACGGAAAGGATTTTTCCTCTGTCAACCCTTTTGTTATTCAGAAGGGCGTTGATGCCATAGCCGGATCTGTCAAATCTTGTACCAGGTTGCGTAACGGCACCTTATTACTCGAAACTGAGAGTGCCTTTCAGGCACAAAAACTGCTTCGGGCCACCCTCCTGTACACGTTCCCTGTCCGGGTGGAGGCCCACCGAACTTTGAATTCGTCTCGTGGTGTAGTGTATACTAGCTCCCTCGACGGATTGACTGACGAGGAGCTTCAATCTTTCCTCGCTGAGCAGGGCGTGACGGCTGTCCATAGGGTCATGAAAAAGGTCAACAACGACCTTGTACCGACCCGGACACTATTCTTGACTTTCGATAGTGTTAAGATGCCATCGCGCATCAAGGCGGGCTACGAGGTTATTTCTGTTCGCCCCTATGTCCCGACACCTACGCGCTGCTACCAGTGTCAGCGTTTCAATCACACTAGACAGTCTTGTTCCAATGCGGCTAAATGTGTCACTTGTGGCAGGGATGCCCATGAGGGTGACTGTCCACCTCCGTCTCCTCGTTGTGTGAACTGTCAGGGTGACCATGCCGCATCCTCCCGCGACTGTCCTGTCTATAAGGAAGAACGCTGTATCCAAGAAATTCGGGTCAAAGAGAAAGTGTCCACCTCGGCTGCTCGCAAGCTATTGGCTAGTAGGAAGCCCACGCTGCTCCCAGCGGGGAAATATAGTACTGTCCTCGCCTCTCCTCGGACTACCCGGGAGGTCGCAACCCAGACATGCGATCTGACCTTCAGCACCACGGTCGTCCGTTCGGCCAGTGCTAAGATCGCGCGGTCGACGTCTCCTCTTCCTCCCATCACACCACAGACACCAGCCACTTCCTCAGCTTCTGCTAAGTCGAAGACCCCGAAGTCAGATGCACGGTCCTTCAAGAAGGAACCATCCCGTGCAGACTTCCTACGTACCTCGACCTCCCAACCTTCGACCGGTACTTCCACCAAACGTCCTTCCAAAAAGGCGCATAGGAAGCACAGTTCTCCTTCTCCGCCACGGCGCATCTCTTCTCCTGCGCCACCCAGCGGTTGCCGCCCCAGGCCGTCATCCGTTTCGCCTGGCCGCATCGCCGGTAGCCGTACATCTGGCCGTTCACCGGCGGAGGAAGCTCCCCCTCTCGGCCATCCTCCCGAGATGGCCGATGACCCTATAGACCCAATGGACGATGACTGTCCGCCTACTGATAGCGGCGGCAGTGCTCGCTCGAAGCCAGGCCCTAAGCGGCCTTCGAGGTGACCCCTTCTCTCATCTTCCTTTTCTTACGATGGCACTTATTCACTGGAATATTCGCAGCATTCGCTCCAACCGAGAGGACTTGAAGTTGCTGCTCCGCTTGCATCGTCCGCTCGTCGTAGCCCTCCAGGAAACGAAGCTACGCCCATGCGATCACATTGCCTTGGCACACTACACCTCTGTGCGTTTTGACCTACCCCCTATGGTAGGAATCCCAGCTCATGGAGGGGTTATGTTGCTGGTCCGGGATGATATTTACTACGATCCCATCACGTTGCACACCGGCCTGGAGGCAGTCGCCATCCGCATTACTCTCCCCACTTTTACGTTTTCCTTTTGTACTGTTTACACTCCCTCGTCATCTGCCGTTACCAGGGCAGACATGATGCAACTTATTGCTCAGCTACCTGCACCGTTTTTGTTAACTGGAGACTTCAATGCCCACCATCCCCTTTGGGGTTCTCCAGCCTCCTGCCCGAGGGGCTCCTTGTTAGCAGACCTTTTCAACCAGCTCAATCTTGTCTGCCTTAATACTGGCGCCCCTACTTTTCTTTCGGACACATCTCATACCTATTCCCATTTAGACCTCTCTATATGTACTCCCCAACTTGCACGCCGGTTTGAGTGGTATGCACTTGCTGATACTTATTCGAGCAACCACTTCCCGTGTGTTATCCATCTCCTGCAGCATTCCCCCTCTCCGTGCTCCTCTAGTTGGACCATCTCCAAGGCAGACTGGGGGCTCTTTTCTTCCAGGGCGACCTTTCAGGATCAAACCTTCACAAGCTGCGATCGTCAGGTCGCACACCTCACGGAAGTCATTCTCGCTGCTGCTGAATATTCCATCCCTCACCCTACTTCTTCTCCACGTCGCGTACCGGTCCTCTGGTGGACCGCAGCATGTAGAGACGCTTTACGTGCTCGTCGACGTGCTTTACGCACCTTTAAACGCCACCCTACAGTGGCGAATTGTATTAATTATAAACGATTACGTGCTCAGTGTCGTCGTATTATTAACGAAAGCAAGAAAGCCAGCTGGGCTGCTTTCACAAGCACCTTCAACAGTTTTACTCCTTCTTCTGTTGTCTGGGGTAGCCTGCGCCGGCTATCTGGCACTAAGGTCCACTCACCAGTTTCTGGCTTGAAGGTCGCGAATGACGTCCTTGTGGCCCCTGAGGCTGTCTCCAATGCCTTCGGCCGCTTTTTCGCCGAGGTTTCGAGCTCCGCTCATTACCACCCTGCCTTCCTCCCCCGCAAACAGGCAGAGGAGGCTAGGCCACCTGACTTTTGCTCCTCGAATTGTGAAAGTTATAATGCCCCATTCACCATGCGGGAACTCGAAACCGCACTTGGCCGATCACGGTCCTCCGCTCCAGGGCCTGATTCTATTCATATTCAGATGCTGAAGAACCTTTCTCCTGCGGGTAAAGGTTTTCTTCTTCGTACATACAATCGCATCTGGATTGAGGGACATGTTCCCGCATGCTGGCGCGAGTCTATTGTCCCGATTCCTAAGCCGGGGAAGGACAAGCACTTGCCTTCCAGTTATCGACCTATCTCACTTACCAGCTGTGTCTGTAAAGTGATGGAGCGAATGGTTAACTCTCGATTGGTTTGGCTGCTTGAGTCTCGACGCCTACTTACCAATGTACAATGTGGATTTCGTAGGCGCCGCTCTGCTGTTGACCATCTGGTTACCTTGTCGACCTTCATTATGAATAACTTCTTGCGGAAGCGCCCGACCGCGGCTGTGTTCTTTGATTTAGAGAAGGCTTACGACACCTGTTGGAGGGCGGGCATTCTCCGCACCATGCATACATGGGGCCTTCGCGGTCGCCTCCCTCTTTTTATTCGTTCCTTTTTAATGGATCGACAGTTCAGGGTACGTGTGGGTTCTGTCCTGTCCGACACCTTTCGCCAGGAGAATGGGGTGCCACAGGGCTCAGTTTTGAGCGTCGCTCTGTTCGCCATCGCGATCAATCCAATAATGGATTGCCTCCCAGCTGATGTATCAGGCTCTCTTTTTGTGGACGATTTTACCATCTATTGCAGCGCGCAGCGTACACGTGTCCTGGAGCGCTGTCTTCAGCGTTCTCTTGACCGTCTTTACTCCTGGAGTGTCGCCAATGGCTTCCGTTTTTCTGCCGAGAAGACGGTCTGTATTAACTTCTGGCGCTACAAAGAGTTTCTCCCACCGTCCTTACGACTTGGTCCCGTTGCTCTCCCAATCGTGGAGACAACCAAATTTTTAGGCCTTACCTTTGACAGGAAACTTAGCTGGTCTCCACATGTGTCATATTTGGCCGCCCGTTGTACCCGTTCTTTAAATGTCCTCCGTGTTCTCAGTGGTATGTCGTGGGGAGCGGATCGAACCGTCCTACTTCGTCTATATCGGTCGATCGTCCGCTCCAAGCTGGATTATGGGAGCTTCGTATACTCCTCTGCACGGCCATCCATCTTACGCCGCCTCAACTCCATACAACATCGGGGTTTACGACTTGCGATCGGAGCATTTTATACCAGTCCCGTAGAGAGTCTTCATGCTGACGCTGGCGAATTGCCACTCACCTACCGGCGCGATATACTGCTTTGTCGGTATGCCTGTCGGCTACTGTCAATGCCCGACCATCCGTCTTATCGTTCCTTTTTTGACGACTCTCTTGACCGTCAATATAGGTTGTATGTCTCTGCCCTGCTACCCCCTGGAGTTCGCTTTCGTCGCCTCCTTCAACACCTTAATTTTTCACTCCCTGCAACCTTTCGAGTGGGCGAGAGCCACACGCCACCTTGGCTCCAGGCTCAGGTCCGCGTTCACCTTGACCTCAGCTCGCTCCCAAAAGAGGTCACCCCCAGTTCGGTCTACCACTCCCGTTTTTTGGAACTTCGTTCGAAGTTCATCACCATGACTTTCATTTATACAGATGGCTCTAAGACCAATGACGGGGTCGGGTGTTCCTTTATAGTCGGGGCACAAAGTTTCCAATACCGGCTCCATGACCATTGTTCGGTCTTCACAGCTGAGCTCTTTGCCCTCTACCAGGCTGTTCTTTACATCTGCCGCCACCGACATTCTGCTTATGTCATCTGCTCAGATTCCCTGAGCGCCATCCAGAGCCTCAGTGATCCGTACCCAGTTCACCCTTTCGTACACCGGATCCAACGCTCTCTTCAGCGGCTGGTGGACGTCGGTCCGCCGGTTAGCTTTATGTGGGTTCCTGGCCATGTCGGTATCCCTGGGAACGAAGCTGCAGATGCCGCGGCCAAGGCTGCGGTCCTCCAGCCTCGGACAGCTTCTTGTTGTGTCCCTTCGTCCGATTTTAGCAGGATCATTTGTTGGCGCGTTGTGTCGCTGTGGCATGCCGATTGGGCTGCACTTACCGACAACAAGCTTCGGGCCTTAAAACCTCTTCCCGTGGCTTGGACGTCCTCCTCACGCCCTTCTTGGCGGGAGGAGGTCGTTTTAGCAAGGTTAAGGATTGGACACTGCCGGTTCAGCCATCGCCATCTGCTGACGGCTGCGCCGGCGTCGTTCTGCCCATGTGGGCACTTGCTGACGGTTAGACACATTTTAATGTCCTGTCCCGATCTTAACCAACTGCGCCTCGATCTTAACCTGCCTAATACTTTCGATGACATTTTAGCGGATGACCCACGAGCAGCTGCTCGTGTTCTTTGTTTTATCAATTTGACACACCTCGCTAAGGACATTTGATGAAGTTTTTTAATCCTATGCCTGTCAGTCTGTCTTTTATTGTGTTTTTCCTTTTAGTTGTTGTTGTCAACTTGTGGCTCGCGGTGCATTTTTAGAGTAGTCAGGGCGCTAATGACTATTGAAGTTGTGCGCCCTAAAACCACAAAAAAAAAAAAAAAAAAAAGAGCTGCACCCTCCCCATGTCGGCTGAGGAGTGGATGGCCATCTCTTTGGGCCATCGGGACTACTGGCAACGGTCATCCTGCCAGGTGGCACTTGCTGAGGCTGGGTGGCGCCTGTGGGGAGAGCCCCTGGTCGGAGTGGGTGGTATCGGGGCGGACATTTCGCAGATGAAACGTAAACATGTATCAGGTCGATCTGTGGCAGAGTCTTTTAAAAAGAAAGGTACTGTTTCTGGTTCTCCTGCCCTTTCCCCCTTGGCCACTCCCTGGGAGGAAGGACAGGCCCGCCGGCTTGGGGCGAAGTACTTCCCCCGCTATTTGGTCTGTTCTCGGACCGATGGGGGGACGTTCGCCACCTCCAAGCCCATGTTCTTTGTCCAGCACATGGAGGACATCTTCGGGGAAATCGAGGCTCTCAGTAAAATGCGTTCGGGGTCCGTTCTTATAAAGCCCGCCTCCGCCACACAGTCGGCGACACTCCAGGCGTGCGACTGACTAGGGGACATCCCAGTGTCTATTGTCCCGCATCTGGCACTGAATAGGACGCAGGGGGTTATTTTTCATCGGGACCTCCTGCTGCAATCTGATGAGCGAGTTCAGCGCGGCCCCAAAGACCGTCACATCGACACCGGAGCCCTTATCCTCGCCTTCGAGGGGGATGTTCTCCCGGAGAAGGTAAAGGTGATGTGCTACCGGTGCGACGTGCGACCTTGCGTCATGCCTCCAATGTGCTGCTTTTGGTGTTGGTGCTTTGGGCACATGTCGTCACGGTGTGAGGCAGAGCCCCTTTGTGGCGATTGCGGACCTCCTCTTTGTGGGGAACATACATGCACCCCACCACCTTGGTGCGTCAATTGTCCTGGCATCCACTCGCCTAGATCTTTAGATTGCCCCGCATATCAGAAGGAGAAGATGATTCAAGAATTCAAAACTTTGGATCGTCTCTCTTATTCTAAGGCCAGGAAGAAGTATGACCGCCTCCATCCCGTGACATTGACAACTTCGTTTGCCTCAGTCGTGTCCACTCCTTCCACAGTATCCTCACCCCTATCCTGTCCCCCTCCTCATCACCCCATCTGGGGTCTACGCCTCTGCCTCCCAAATCCCTCCCTTACACATCCTCCTCCCTCGTGGCCCCTGCCCCCCTGCCCCAGGGGCCACCCTTCCTCCTCCTCCCCCTCCGCCGCCTGAGAAGCGATCCTCTTCTCAGGCGTCCATCGGGGAAACGTTCCGGACCCCGGCTTCCGAGGTCCGGCGTTCCAAAACAGACGCCGCGCGTGAGGACCTTCGGGTCCAGCCCACCATCCCCATGCCTCTTCGGCCTTCCAAGAAGGCCTCCAAGAAGAAATCTTTATTTCCCTCTCCACCCCAGTGCATTTCGTCTGACGCTCCATCCGTGAGTCGCTGCTCCTGGCCGTCCTCAGTTTCGCTGGGACGCTCTGCTGCCAGGCGCTCAGCTGGTCTCTCGTCGGCGAATGATGATGCTGCTCCTCCTACGCAACCCGGGAAAGCGGCCGCCGCTGGCGATGACTCGATGGAACAGGATCCGCCTCCCGCTGGTTGTAGCATTGTTCCCTCGACACCTGGCCCTCCGCGGCCGTCGAGGTGACCAGCGTTCCCCCTCTTTTCTGACTAGCGATGGCTTTGTTACATTGGAACATAAGAGGTATTCGATCTAATCAGGAGGAATTAAAACTGCTCCTCCGCCTGCACTGTCCGCTTGTCATTGGTTTCCAGGAAACGAAGTTACGCCCAACTGATCCTATTGCTTTCACCCACTGTACCTCCGAGCGATCTGACCTCACCCCTGTGGACAGTATTCCAGCTCATGGTGGGGTCATGTTGCTCATTCAGGACGATGTCTATTGCCATCCCATCTCATTGACTGCCCCACTCCAAGCAATAGCTGTCTGTATTACTCTTTCTGCCTTTACTTTTTCTGTTTGTACTGTCTACACTCCATTGTCATCTGCAGTTAGTCAGGCTGACATGATGCATCTGATTGTTCATCTACCTCCGGCGTTTTTATTGTTTGGCGACTTCAATGCCCATCATCCCCTTTGGGGCTCTCCTGCATCCTGTCCGAGAGGCTCCCTCTTGGCGGATGTCTTCAACCATCTCAATCTTGTCTGCCTCAATACTTTCCCCTCGGACTCTACTCATACTTACTCCCACTTGGACCTCTCGATCAATTCTACCACTCTTACCCATCGGTTCAAGTGGTATGTCCTTCCTGACACCTATTTGAGCAACCACTTCCCCTGTGTCGTTCCTCTCCTGCACCACACCCCATCCCCACGTCCTTCGAGCTGGAACATACCGAAAGCTGACTGGGGACTTTACTCCTCCCTGGCGACCTTTCTGGACCACGATTTTCTCAGTTGTGACAGTCAGGTCGAATACCTCACGGCTGTTATCATCAATGCTGCCGAACGTTCCATTCCTTATACTGCCTCTTCTTCCCGTCGCGTTTCCGTCCCCTGGTGGAATGAGGCTTGTCGAGACGCTATCCGTGCTCGACGACGTGCTTTACGCACCTTTCGCCGCCATCCTACGTTGGCGAATTGTATTGGATACAAACGACTCCGAGCGCAATGCCGTAGAGTCATCAAAGACAGCAAAAAAGTTTGTTGGGCCTCTTTCACCAGCTCCTTTAACAGTTTTACTCCCTCTTCTGTCGTCTGGGTTGGCCTGCGCCGGCTGTCTGGCATTAAGGCCCACTCCTCGGTAACTGGCCTGACTTCAGGTGATGAGGTCCTTGTTGATCCTGTGGATATCTCCGACGCCTTTGGCCGCTTTTTCGCGGAGGTTTCAAGCTCCGCCCATTACCATCCTGCCTTCCTTCCCCGGAAAGAGGCAGAAGAGGCTCGGCGACCTTCCTTCCACTCGCTGAATCTGGAAAATTATAATGCCCCCTTTACTATGCGGGAACTCGAACGTGCACTTGCGCTGTCCCGGTCCTCTGCTCCGGGGCCAGATGCCATTCACGCTCAGATGCTGGCACACCTTTCTCCGGCAGGCAAAAGCTTCCTTCTTCGTACCTACAATCGCGTCTGGACCAAAGGTCAAGTCCCCATGCGTTTGCGTGACGTCGTCGTTGTTCCTATACCCAAACCCAGGAAGGATAGACACCTTCCTTCTAGTTACCGCCCCATTTCTCTTACAAGCTGTGTCTGTAAGGTGATGGAGCGCATGGTTAACCCTCGGGTAGTTTAGATTCTTGAATCTCGACAGCTGCTTACCAATGCGCAATGCGGCTTTCGTCGCCGCCGCTCCGCTGTTGACCACCTTGTGACCTTGTCGACATTCATCATGAACAACTTTTTGCGAAAGCGCCAAATGGTCGCCGTGTTCTTCGATTTGGAGAAGGCTTATGATACCTGTTGGAGAGGTATCCTCTGCACTGGCACAGGTGTGGTCTACGCAGTTGCCTACCCCTTTTTATTGATTCCTTTTTAACAGATCAAAAGTTTAGGGTACGTGTGGGTTCCATGTTGTCCGACGTCTTCCTCCAGGAGAACGGAGTGCCTCAGGGCTCTGTCTTGAGCGTAGCCCTTTTTGCCATAGCGATCAATCCAATTATGGATTGCATTCCACCTAATGTCTCAGGCTCTCTTTTTATCAATGACTTCGCGATCTACTGCAGTGCCCAGAGAACATGCCTCCTGGAGCGCTGCCTTCAGCGTTGTCTAGACAGCCTCTACTCATGGAGTGTGGCAAACGTCTTCCGGTTTTCTGAAGAGAAGACGGTTTGCATCAAATTTTGGCGATATAAAGCGTTCCTTCAGCCATCCTTAAATCTCGGTCCCGTTCTCCAATTCGTGGAGAAAACGAAGTTTTTAGGGCTCACACTGGACAGGAAACTTTGTTGGTCTCCGCACGTCTCTTATTTGGCTGCTCGTTGTACACGTTCCCTTAATGTCCTCGGAGTTCTTAGTGGTTCATCTTGGGGAGCGGATCGCACTGTCCTGCTTTGCTTGTATCGGTCCATAGTCTGATCAAAGCTGGATTATGGGAGCCTCGTCTGCAGGGCCATCCCTCTTACGCCGACTCAACTCCATCCACCATAGAGGGTTACGTCTTGCGACCGGAGCTTTCTACACTAGTCCCGTCGAGTCTTTATCCTGAATCTGCCGAATTACCATTGACCTACCGGCGCGACGTACTGCTTTCTCGGTGTGCCTGCCCGCTGTTGTCAATGCCCGACCACCCCTCTTATCAGTCCTTCGCCGATTCTCCCGACCGTCAGTATGGGTTGTATGTGTTTGCCCTGCTGCCCTCTGGAGTCTGCTTTCGTCGCCTGCTTCGACAATTGGATTTTGCCCTCCCTTCCACCTTCAGAGAGGGTGAGAGCCCGTCACCACCTTGGCTCCAGGTTCCGGTTCATGTTTATCTCGACCTTAGCTCGCTCCTGAAGGAGGGTACTCCGGCTGCAGTGTATTGCTCATGGTTTATCGAACTTCGTGCTCGACTTGCAGTCACACCTTTATTTGCACTGATGGCTCCAAAACTGACGATGGTGACGGCTGTGCCTTTGTCGTCGGGGCCATCACCTTTAAATACCGTCTCCTCGACCAGTGTTCCAGCTTTACGGCACAGCTTTTTGCTCTTCATCAGGCCGTTCAGTATGCACGCCGCTACCGCCATTCATCGTATGTACTCTGCTCTGATTCACTCAGTGCTCTTCAGAGCCTTGGAGCTCCATATCCGGTCCATTCCTTGGTGCAGCGGATCCAGCAGTCCCTCCATTCTTTCTCTCAGGGTGGCTCTCCTGTCAACTTTCTGTGGTTCCTGGCCATGTAGGAGTGCCTGGTAATGAGGCTGCTGATGCTGCAGCCAAGGCTGCAGTCCTCCTGCCTCGGCCAGCCTCCCATTGTGTCCTGTCATCGGACTTTAGTAGGGTTGTTTGTAAGAGGCTTGTGTCGTTGTGGTGGGATACTTGGTCATCACTTCAAGGAAACAACCTCCGGGCAGTAAAATCGTTCCCAACTGCTTGGAAAACCTCCTCCCGACCATCTCGGCGAGAAGAGGCTCTTCTGACCAGGTTGTGGATTGGGCATTGCCGGTTTAGCCACCGCTACCTGCTCTCCGGTGACCCAGCCCCGCAGTGCCCTTGTGGTCATGCATTAACAGTGCGCCATGTTTTATTGTTGTGTCCCTGTTTTAGTCAGTCTCGTGTTGTCCTGTCTCTGCCATCTACTTTACAGGCTATTTTAGCTGATGACGCTCGAGCAGCTGCTCGTGTTCTTCGTTTCATTACTTTGATTCCCTCCAGAGGGTCCACAACTCTTCAGTGGATACGTGCGTGGCGAGCACAGGGCCCTGAGCCATTACAGCCCTCTCTCTCCATGGCTGCATTTCCGTTCCCTTCCCCTCCTTTCCCCTCCATGCTCCTTTCCCCTCGCCCTCTCCTCCCCCTCTCTTGGTCTCCTTGCTTCTGTTGGGCCCCGCTATCCTCCTGGATCTGTTGGTTTTCCAATTCGGCTTCGTTGCATAATCATCTCCTCCTTTTGCCATTACTTGGTCCCCCTCTGGGGTTTGACCTCCATTTCTCCGCAGTGTGAGCCATTTGGGGAAGAGCACCTTACCTAGTGTCTCCCACGTGCGCCCTCCTAGCACATTCCCCTTTTCTTTCACGTCGTTGTCTGATACTAGTGTGCATAGCCAGCCCGTGTGGTGGGGTCGCTATGTACCCTTTTGGTTGAGCCCCCTGAACACACAGGGATCACACTTCTGATACCTGAGCTGTGACCACCTCATGCATGCCTTGGCGTGGTTGCTCGTCATCCTGGAGCATCGGAACTCCCGGCAATGGGCGCCGTGCCACACGGCCCTTGCTGTGGCTGGGTGGCGCCCGTGAGGAGAGCCCCTGATCGGAGTGAGTGGTATCAGGGCGGATGCTATGCAAATGAAATGCATATGGGTCCAGAACTCTGGCCGTTCTTCTGCGGCCATCTCTCTGCGTGGAACTGATTGAAGTGCTGCTTCTCTTGCCCCTTCGGCCTTCTCTTCCATGGCTACCCCCTGGGAGGAGGGTGAGGCCCGTCGGCTAGGTGCAAAACCTTTCCCCCGTTATCTAGTTTGCACCAGGACTGATTGAGATGCTTTCACCAATACCAAACCTTTGTTCTTTGCGGAACACATTGAAGACAAGTTTGGTGAAGTGGACTCCCTGAGCAAGATGCGCTCGGGTTCGTTGCTGATCAAAACTGCTTCAGTTGCCCAATCTGAGGCTCTTCGTGCCTGTACCCATCTTGGCACAATTCCTGTGTCTATTACCCCCCCCCCACCAGTCTCTAAATATGGTACAAGGTGTGATTTTTCACAGGGACCTCATCCTTCAAACTGATCAGGAACTTAGGGACAATCTCGGACGGCGGAGTGTTCACTTTGTTCGGCGTGTTCAGAAGGGTCCTAAAGACAATCTTGTTGATACTGGTGCCTTTATCCTGGCCTTTGAATGGGATACCCTCCCTGAGAAAGTAAAGATTATGGTCTATCGCCGTGATGTGAAGCCGTACATCCCACCTCCTATGAGGTGTTTTAAGTGCTTGCGTTTTGGACACGTCTTCCCGCTGTTCACAGGCCCCTCTCCGTGGTGACTGGACGTCCACTCAATGAGGGGAGTCCCTGTGTTCCCCCTCCTGTGTGTGTAAATTGTCATCGTAGTCATTCTCCACGTTCACCAGATTGCCCAGTATATAAGAAGGAAAATAAGATACAGGAGTAAAAGTCCCTCGATCGTTTAACCTACAGAGGCCCGTAAGAAATATACGTCTTCACCCTGTGTCCATGACATCTAGTTATGCTTAAGTTAAATCTTCACCCCTTCCTCCTCCTTCCTTACCCCATCCCGGACCCCTCTCCTCCCCCCCTCCCCTGCGGCTCCCACACCTTCTCCTATGGGCGCTGCTCCCCCTCCCCAGCCGGAGAAGTGTCCCAATCCTTTGGCGTCTGCCGGTCAAGGGCGCCTCTCCTGGGATGCCCCCTCCTGGCACCTTCCAGGCCAAAGGTCTGCTGCCGCGCGACGACCGCGAGAGCTGCGGTCTGTCGGCCCCCAGGTCGCCCGGTCTTTCTGTTCCTGATCTTGCTGCAGCTGACTCCTTCATGCCACACAGCCCTCCTCGATCTCAGCCTGAAAAGAAGAAGAAACATAAGTCCCGGGACAACGAGCCTCTGGTGTCAACGGAGGTCCCTTCCCTGACTTCACAACCGGATTCTGACCTGTCGTTCATGGATGTCGCCCCCTCCTTGCCGGTGACGGGTGGGGACCCGGCGGTATGACTGGATTTAAAGTGTTCAGCCCCCATTTAAACCATCGTTCTGTGGTTCTCCAATGGAATTGTAATGGATACTATCGTCATTTTCCCGAATTGAAATCCCTTCTTTCGTCCTACTCTGCAGCTTGTGTGGTTCTCAGGAATCTCATTTTACTGATGCTCACTCACCGACCCTCCGTGGGTTCAGTGTTTTCTGTCGAAATCGGGTCGGACCCCTGCGGGCTTCTGGTGGTGTTTGTATGTTGGTCTGTACAGACATTGCTAGCACGTGGATTCCTCTTCAAACTACATTGGAAACGGTTGCTGTTAGGGTCCACTTTGACTCTGCAATCACAGTTTGCAATCTTTATCTCCCTCCTGACAGGACTCTTACACCTGCTACCTTAACCGCCCTTCTTCAGCAACTCCCTCCTCCCTCCTCCCTTCCTCCTCCTCGGGATTTTAATGCTCATCATCCTTTGTGGGGCAGTGCCTTTCCATCTAGACGAGGTCTTCTTATAGACCAATTTATTGCAGACCACGACCTGTGCCTTCTTAATGATGGCTCCCCTACTCATTTCAGTGCCGGTCATGGTACCTTTTCTGCCATTGATCTTTCTCTTTCTTCTCCCTCTCTCCTCCCTTCATCACACTGGTGGCCACACGACGACCTTTGTGATAGTGACCATTTCCCGTTGATTATCACGCTCCCTTCCCGCTTCCCGATGGACAGGTTACCGCGTTGGTGTTTCCAACGCGCCGATTGGCCTCTATACACTGCACAGGTCGCGTTTTCTCCCTCTTTGTCGGGTTGTATTGGTGACGTCCTACGTGACGTGTCTGACGCGATTGTTCGCGCTGCTAGCCTTGCTGTCCCGCGCTCATCTGGACTATTTCGTCACCGGCAAGTCCCGTGGTGGAGTACGGCCATTGCCATTGCCATCCGTGATCGCTGACGAGCTTTGCAACACCTTCAGAGGCACCCATCTGTAGCCAGCCTTACTACCTTTAAACGCCTTCGCGCTAAAGCCCGTTATTTAATCAAACATAGCAAGCGGATATGTTCGGAACGATTCGTTTCTTCCCTTGGTTCTACTGTCCCTCTGTCACGGGTATGGGCTACACTTCGCTCTCTCCAAGGTTGCCATCGGCAGTCCACCCTCGCAGGCCTTCACCTCCCGGATGGCATTTGTACGGACCCATTAGTTCTTGCAGAACATTTAGCGACCCATTTTGCAGTGGCATCAGCGTCAGCCTACTATCCAGCTGCTTTCCTTCATCAAAAACAGTGGGCTGAAGCTTCCACCTTATGTTTCACCCCTTGAGTCACAATCTTACAACGAACCTTTTACTGAATGGGAATTTCTTTCTGCTCTATCTTCTCATGATACGGCCCCTGGCCCAGATTCCATTCATAACCAACTGCTTCAACATCTCAGTGCTCCACAATGGCAACATCTTCTTCGGGTGTTTAACTGTATCTGGCTCCAGGGCGACTTCCCTTCTCAGTGGAGGGATAGCATTGTGGTTCCTGTCCTTAAGCCTGGTAAGAACCCCCTATCTGTTGACAGCTATCGGCCAATTAGTTTGACCAATGTTGTTTGTAAGTTACGTGAAGGGATGGTAGCCCGTCAGCTCAATTGGGTCCTCGAATCTCTGGATCTATTGTCCCCTTACCAGTGTGGCTTTCAAGAGGGACAGTCTCCAATCGGTCCTTTACTCTGCTTGGAATCCGCAGCCCGGCAGGCTTTTTCCCAGCGCCGCCATTTGGTTGCAGTGTTGTTTGAATTTCGCAAGGCCTATGACACGGCCTGGCGCCATCACATCTTACTTACCCTACATCAGTGGGGTCTTTGGGGCCCACTCCCGCTTTTTATCCACAAGTTCCTGATCCATCAGTTTCAGAGTCCGAGTTGGTACTGCTTTTAGTTCTCCACGGACCCAGGAGACGGGCATCCCACAGGGTTCTGTCTTGAGTGTCCTTTTTTTCCCTCACTGCTATCGATGGACTTGGGGCCTCTGTCGGTCCCTTGGTCGCCCCTGCCCTGTATGTGGATGATTTCTGCATTTGGGTTAGTTCCTCCTCGATGGCATCTGCAGAACGGCAGCTCCAGGTAGCTATTCGGCGTGCCTCTGCATGGACCCTCACACGGGTTTCAATTCTCTCCTTTAAAATCGCGAGTGGCCCACTTCTGTCGCCGTACTACGATCCACCCTGATCCAGAGCCCTATCTCGCTGCACAAAGATGGCCTGTGGTCCCACAGTTTCGTTTCTTGGGTCTTCTTTTCGACAACAAGCTCACTTGGCTGCCCCATATCAGACTCCTGAAGGTAGGATGTTTCCGTAAACTCAATGTCGTTCGCTTCCTTGCCCACTCCTCTTGGGGTGCGGATCGTTCCCTCCTTCTCCGTCTTTATCGTGCTCTAGTTCTGTCTCGCTTGGACTATGGTTCTCAAGTTTATGGTTCAGCTGCTACTTCCACACTGCACGTGCTGGATCCAGTCCACCATCGTGGTATCCGTTTGGCCACCGGTGCCTTCCCTACTAGCCCTGTTGATAGTCTCCTGGTTGAAGCTGGGATCCCCCCCCCCTTTCTGTTCGGCGGTCCCAGCTTCTGGTGTCTTATGCACTCGCTATCCGTTCCTCTCCCACTCATCCTTCTTATTGTGTCCTGTTCCCAGACCATGGACGTCGCCCACCCGACTCCCACCCTCGGGCGGGTTTACCAGTTGGGCTGCGCCTTGCGTCTCTTTGCCGTGATTTTCAGCTTCCTTCTTTGTCCTCTCTTCCTCGCTCCCTCCCCTCTACCCCTCCTTGGTTAGTTCCTCGGCCTCTAATTCGGATGGATCTCTGGCGAGGTCCGAAAGATTCCATCCCCCCAGTGGTGTTCCATTCCTTTTTCCGCCAAATTTTATGGGAGTTTCGGGATGCTGTTGTTTTCTACACAGATGGCTCCAAATCTGCTGATCAGGTGGGGTATGCCTTCACGTCCTCTGTCAGAACAGAAAATCATCTGCTGCCACCTACATGTGGGGTGTTTACTGCGGAATTGATGGCAATTTCCCAGGCCCTTACCTTTATTAAACAGTCCCAACACAACCGCGTTTTGTTATGTACGGACTCGATGAGTGGCCTTCAGGCTATTGACCGGTGTTTTTCGCGCCATCCTTTGGTCTCTGCCATCCATGACCATCTCGCTGATATTCACCATGCTGCTTGTTCCATTGACTTCCTTTGGGTCCCTGGCCATGTGGGTATCCCAGGTAATGAGCTCACTGATCGTTTGGCTGGGGGAGCAGTCACTTACCCCGTTTTCTGTAACCCCTCCTGCAGCGGATTTACGGCTTCACATCAAATCCCGCTTCGCACAGTCATGGGCCAATTCTTGGGAGGCTACTCCCCTGTCTAATAAACTTCGTGCAATTAAGGTGACACCAGGCCTGTGGAGTTCTTCCTTTGCCTCTCCCGACAGGACTCGACCACACTGTGTCGTCTCCGCATTGGCCATACCAGGCTGACCCATGGTTTTCTTTTGCGTGATGAGCCATCCCTACTATGTGGTTGTGGAGCCTTCCAGTCAGTAGCCCACATTTTGGTTGAATGCCCCCTTCTTTTGGCTCTGCGTGCTAAGTATAGGCTCCCCAACACTTTACCTTTGATGTTGGCTGACGATTCCCGGATGGTCTCTCTGGTTCTCGGTTTCCTCCGGGAAAGTGGTTTTTATTCTCAGTTTTATGGTTTTTATCTCTCTGGTGTTGGGCAGGGCAGTGAGTGTTTGGGTGTCTCCCACTGTAAGCAGTGTTCGGAGATTCCCGATTCCCCTCCCTGACCGAAATCCTCTTTTCTTCGCCTTTTACTGTTTTTACCGCCTTTTTTTTAAGGCTTGGTTAGTCTTTCTATTCCCATACGTACGTTCTACATTCTAGCAGTTGTACCTTTTACGTCACAGGTGGTCTTGCCTATGCTGCTTCAGCATAGTGTTGGGTTCGTTCTCTTGCTGACTTCCCTCATTTTGTTTTTTACCAATGACAACGACTGCCCTTTTACGTTTTTACCTTTTCCGTTTTATTTTTCTGACGTTACTGCGAAGTCCCATTAGCGGAATGGAGCCTATTTGAAACAAGGGACTGATCTTGCTGTTTGGTCCCTTAAACCTCAAACAACCAACTGCGCTCCCCTCCCCACGACGGCGGCCTAGGTCGGGTGTCCCGATCGCGGTCCGCGTTCGTTCCCTTCTCTCGTCATTAGTCCTTTCCCCTTCCTCCATCCTTCCGGCCCTCTTCTTCTACCCCTCCTTGGTCCCTCCCTTGCTCGCGGCTTTGCTTGGATTTGTCCTGCGACTCAGTCCTCCTTTCCACCTGCCAGTCTTCAACAATTCGTGGCTCTTCTTACCTCGTTTCGCGAAGCAGATGTAGTCTACATCGATTGTTCTGTGGTCGATGGACGCACTGGGTTTGCTTTCATCCATGGAGACTACGTTGAGCAGCATTCCCTGCCTTGTTGGAGCAGTGTTTTCATTGCAGAGCTGGTTGCTCTTTATCTTGCACTCGCTCACCTTTCCTCCTGCCCTGGGGAGTCATTTGTCATATGCAGTGACTCCGAGTGGATTGCAAGCACTCGACGAGTGTTTATCTTGGGACCCTTTGGTACGCGGTATTCAGGATGACGTTTTTGCTCTCGCAGTTTGTGGTCGTTCAGCGACGTTCGTGTGGACCTTGGGCCACATCGGCATTCCAGGAAACGAACGTTTTGATCCTTTGGCCAAGCAGGCCACCACTTCGCCACCCCTGGAGCTTGGTCTCGTGGAAAGAGACCTCTGGTCAGCCCTACATCGCTAGGTCCGCGATGTCTGGAGCTCTGAATGAACACGCCAAATAAGCTCCACATGGTAAAGTCGTCCATGGCCGTATGGAACTCACCCTTGAGGGGCACGCGTAGGGACTGAGATGTGGATCAACCGCGTATGTCCAATTCGGAGACGGCAGAGAACTATCTCCTTCGTCGTGAGAACCCGCCCAAGTGTCGCTGTGATGCAGGGCTCACAGTGGTCCATCTTCTGATGAACTGCCCCCTTTTAGCCCTCTTGCGGCAGTCCTTTAATTTACCAGCTGCACTTCCTTTAATTCTCGGTGACGATGCCTCTATAGCTGACTGTTTCACGTTTTATCTGTGCAGCTGGGTTTTATCACTCGCTCTAGTGTGGGCGCTCTCGCATGATTTCTCAGGCTACACCCACTCCAGTGACCTTCAATTGTGACTTGGATACCAAAATAGTCTCTTATGGAAACAAGTTGTGTTAGTACCTCTATCAACGCTTTCCAGCTAGAGGTTCTTAGTTTGTCGTTAAGTGGTCGACCTTTTACCTGATCCATCAACCACTGTAGTCTGTTTTACTCTAGTCAACTATTTGCTCTGCTCCTTTTAAGTGTCCTCTATTTTGTGTTACTGCGGTGTTCATTTTAGCTCTGTACCTCCTTGGTGTTCCCTCCCTCTGGGTGCAGAAGTTACGCTTTCACTGTATAGGCCTTTTACAAGTATGGCTGTTTGGAACTGGGAACTGATGACCTCGATGTTTAGCCCCATCAAACCGCAAAACCAACCAACCATCTTTGAGCGCCATTCAGTCTCCGTGACCCATATTCGGACCACCCTCTCGTGCAACGGATTCAACAGTCCCTTCAGTCACTAGCTGATACCGGCGCTCGTGTCTTTTTTTTTTTTTTTTTTCCTGGCCACGTTGGTGTGCCTGGGGACGAAGCTACTGATGCTGCGGCCAAGGCTGCTGTCCTCCTGCCTCAGGCAGCTTCCTTTTGTGTCCCATCAACTGATTTTAGTGGGGTGCTTTGTCGGCGCGTTTCATCATTTTGGCATGAGGCTTGGTCCTCTCTCCATGAAAATAAGCTTAGGGCCATCAAACCGATCCCGACGGCTTGGAAGACCACCTCACGCCCTTCTTGGCAAGAGTTCATTTTGGCCAGGTTGCGGATTGGGCATTGCCGATTTAGCCACTGTTACCTGTTGTCCGGTGACCCCGCCTCGCAGGGCCCCTGTGGTCATCCATTGACGTTGCGCCATGTTTCATTGTCCTGTCCCCGTTTTATTCACTCTCGTGTTGTCCTATGTCTGCCGTCTACCTTACAGGAACTTTTACCTAATGACGCTCGAGCAGCTGCTAGTGTCCTTCGTTTTATTACAGTGACTGACTTGTCCAGAAAGATCTAACTTTTATTTTGGTTTTTCTGCGTCTTTGTAAGTACTTTGTGATGTTGCCCTCTTTCGTTTTTCTACGCTATTAGTGCACTAACGTTTGTGACTAGGCGCTAATGACCTTAGTAGTTGAGCGCCCTAAACCAAAAAAGACGTACTTGTGAAATATATTCTAGTAAACTCTGTAAACCTTGCGCAGGCAACTGATGTTACGTACTGTGTACACATGTGTGAGAAATTCTGCTCGAAAAATAAAGTTCCTGATTGTTCTGGTGTCGAATTTCATACGTAAAGAGAAATAAACGACAGGGAGCACTTGATATAAAATCCAATTCCTCAAACTTGCTGTAAGAAACCAATTGATTTTGTGCTTTAATAAGATCTCTTCTGTTTCAGGCGTTGTCTGCCAGGAAGGACGATGCATAGGAACTCATATTGGTTCGACAATGTCGCGTCCATCTACGCAGGAAGACATCAGGGTCACTGACGTCTGACGAATGGTGAGCGACCGGTTATTTATTTTCTACCGAAGACTAAATGTTAAGAAAATAATCACCCCTCCTTCCAAGAGTTTAAAAACGTAAAAGACACTGCTAGTAGTTCTCAGGATCTACTTCATGTTTGAGCTCCAGCAGTGAATTTCATGTGGCAGGGAAAATGTAAAGTGTTTAACAAAGTTGTTAATACGTCTAGAGTCGAACCATTCAGATTGGAGACAGTGTTGCATTCATTCATTCATTCCTTCCATAGGTAAACTTTCCTGTACTTTCTCATGAACATCTGAAGTCCCGTCATTCTTTCCCCTATTGCCTTCTGGCGCAGAGAAGCACCTGCTCATGCAGTGTCAGGGAACTGGTGGAGCAACTTAGAGGAACAGTCCCATACAAAGGCGACGACAAACAGTTCCTACCGCACTGGGAGGGACGTATATCGTAGTTTTAAGGTAGATCCTTTGTCTGAGACGGACGAACTCTTCCATAAGTTTGTACTCGAGCTAATTAAAGCTATGTGGGCTTTAAGTAAATCATTCTGTCGAATAACATCTGCTGGTTTTTGAAGCGGAGTCATTTGAAACAAAATCGTTCAAGTTTAGACAGCTGTCTCCACCTTTATCAGGAGTAAAACTGACTGTCGTACCTGTCCAGCCAACCCAGAGATAGTTATTTTTTATCTCTGGAGTGTAAACCTATCGGTTTTTCCACTCATTTTCAGGTCGTTTTTTATTTCACTTAAAGCATGACCGTTATTTTGGTTCTTCATTTTCTTTGCTTTTGTCTCACTTGACTTTAAATACGCAGCTGCTAGGGCAGTGCGTGGTGATACACTAGTGATTCCAGCGCCTGGATGAGTACACTCTGTGAGCCTTCTGTTTTAGAAAACTAGGTTTGATACATGTTGCAGAAGTGTTCCTGTAAGTATACAATGCGTGCTCTGTTGGATAGTCTCGCGGCAGGTGCGGCACAACCTTAAAAGGTCTGTTTTGGACAATCTGGAGCCGAGCGACTTGCTGGTCGGTGGCGTTTCGTAGATCGTAGACTGAGACCTGGGTACAGCTGTCGCAATCGTCCCATAGCCGGGCAGCGGATGTATTCGATGTACAGGGTGGGATTAATTAAACTTGGGCTACATCAGCCAGTGAAGACGTAAAACTATCTACTGTATGCGTATCCAGCTTTATAGGAATGATCAGACTGCGCTGCAGGATTTGCATTGTTGGCAGTGTTACGAACTGCCTTCAGGCTCTGGCACTGGTACTGCGAGGTAGGGTTGAAACAAAAGCTCCAGTGTGCATTACAGGCACAGAAAATAGTGTCTCGCCAAAGTGAGCAGGGCTTTCCTCTCAAAGACGGTTTATCGAAAAGCCACGAATGGAGCCGCTGCTCTTCACGAGTATCTACGCATTAAAGGAATACCGAGAGATCCTTGTCTACATCACGACTGAAGAGCTTTATTTGGAGGTTAGAATGAACTGTTTCGGAAAAGAGCCTTCAGACCTGAGCCTTCAGACCTGAATGGCAAATTGCGCCACAGGCTTTTGAAGTTACTGTTGCCATGGCTGAAATGCTGGACGCAAATGCTGTGTCACGACGGCTGAACGTTCCATGGTCCACCGTTCGAAAGCTGCTGCGAAAAATTGTGAAATGGTGTCTCTCGTGCGGTTCCATGCTTTTGTGGATGCAGATAGTCATTACACGGAGAGACGTTTGTAACGTGGAATGTAAACGTCGTAGGCAATAACAGATGCTACCCTTTGATGTCGAAATCAAACTTTCGCTCAATGCTTTATTCGTCATCCCTTCTGCATCTACCTACAAATGTTTCTCATAAAGTTGGATTGTCCTGCAATCAGTCGCAGACTGCGAAATATGACTCTGAATTCCGCCTATTGAGAAGAATGTCAAAGATAAAGCTAATGCGCGTGATAGTCTTCCTTGACCGTACTGGTGTACCACGGACTGCAATAGGACCGATACCTGGCGTTAGGCGATGATTTATTATTGTTTAATGTCTGGGTTGTACACCAGATGGTTTGTAGTGGATGAAGAGGGTATTTTATCCGATCGTCGTTGCAGCTGACATTAGAGCGTGTGGTGGCTCCTGCTGTTACCCAGGAGCGCCATATCAGCATAGTATTGCGCCAAGGCCTGCGGCATGTCAGTTGTGAAGATAATACCGGTCCTAGTACAGAGCCCAGTGGGACTAGAGTGGAATTCCCGACCTGTAGACAGTGGGGATGTGGAAGGACTGTTCCTGGAGGGCCTCGGCTGGCACAGTTTGGGAATCATTTCGTAGTGTAAATGTTCGGTGCGGGCAAAGTACCAGTAGTTCATAGCAACTTCAGACAATATCCGTTAACATTAATCAGTAGTCAGTTACTTCCTTTTATGTTCCCTGTTGGTCGTGTATTGTGAAGTCTATTTCAGAAGAAGGAATTTCAAGTCAAAAGAAAACTTGAATAGCGCAGATTTTAAAATGGTAAATACTGGTGGCAATAATGGTTTTGTCAGCTTGGGTGTTCATGTTGCCGCTTCCCAGAGTTCTATTCCGTGTCTGCGTATTGTTATTGATACCTGCCACATATTTCGTAAGTAACAGTAAAGTTTCAGACTGTAAACTGCTAGTCGTGACTACAGTATTTTCTTTCAGATGTTTTCTGTTAAAGATTCGTTGACTTGGTCACTTTCTGCAGTAAGTATATACATAATCCTTTTAGAAATAGAAAAGCTTTGCTCCCACTGCATTACAGAATTTCCTTCGCAGAAGCATTTCGCCTTTCACATTGAAGGCAGCGTTATTGGTCACTTTTGAAATTGCAATTTAATGTTAATTGTGAAAGGCCTCTAAAAATACCATTTCACCGCAATAAAATGGATCTGAAGTAAGAGTATTTACTATTGCTCTTCATACACGGTAACTATAATGCGCATTTCACTGTTACGTAAACCATCACATTACGCTTATTAAACTATCATACCATGATTATTCTTAAAGGGTTAAAGAACAATGCGTGTAGAAACATTTCATGTTTATGTGAAAAACTTCATGGCTACCTATCCAGTAATCCACAGCTCTGTATTAGCACTATTAGCTGTTACTATGTGCACTGGGCGATGATGTTAACAGAGGAACTGCGGTACTGAAAACCTCAGTTGTTACTGTGTGGAAACACTTGTATGCTGAGCCCAGTGCTTTGCTGTTCATAAGAGTATCTTTGTTACAGAACTAGAAAACAAGAAAACTAAGATGCAGTTTAGTCAGTTAATCTAGAGATTGTCAAAATCTCTTTACTGCGAAATGTCAGTGTTTAAAGTAAACCATACATGTTTGATGTACACTCAAGCTCATAAATTAAGGATAATTGCAGAATGTGGTTGCCACACAACGTGGCACTACACAAAACTGGTCCTAATAGCATAGGCAAGTTGGAAACACAAACGACACAGAGCTAAGTCCACGGTATTGGTGATAAGTTGAGAAAACCGTTCCGAAACACATGTGCTACAAAACGCCACTGTTTCCTGCGCATGTACCCCGACATCAGTATGGGATACAATCACCATGCACACGTACACAGGCCACACAACGGGTTGGCATACTCTGCATCGCCGGATGGAGTGGCCGAGCGGTTAAAGGTGCTACAGTCTGGAACCGCACGACCGCTACGGTCGCAGGTTCGAATCTTGCCTCGGGCATGGATGTATGTGATGTCCTTAGGTTAGTTAGGTTTAAGTAGTTCTAAGTTCTAGGGGACTTATGACCACAGCAGTTGAGTCCCATAGTGCTCAGAGTCATACTCTGCATCAGGTGGTCGAGCAGCTGCTGGGGTATAGCCTCCCATTCTTGCACCAGTGCCTGTCTGAGCTCCTGAAGTGTCGTAGAGGTTTGAAGACGTGCAGCGTTCGGTCGGTAGAGAACATCCCAGTCGTGCTCGATGGGGTTTAGGTCTGGAAAACAGGCAGGCCACTCCATTCGCCTGATATCTTCTGTTTCAAGGTACTCCTACATGATGGCAGCTCGGTGGGGCCGTGCGTTATCATTCATCAGGAGGAAGGTGTGACCCACTGCACCCCTGCAAAGGCGGACATAATAGTGCAAAATGACGTCCCGATACACCTGACCTGTTATAGTTCCTCTGTCAATCATGCAGGGGTGTACGTGCACCAATCATAATCCCACCCCACAGCATCAAACCAGGGTCTCCATACAGGTCCCTTTCAAAGACATTAAGGGTTTGGTATCCGGTTCCTGGTTCACGACAGATGAAAACCCGGCGAGAACATCTGTTCAGACTATACCTGGACTTGCCCGTGAACAATGACAATGTACTGTGTTCTGTACAGAAGGCTTTATGGGCTCTCCTGTGACCAGGGCTCAGTGGAATGCACCTTGCAGGTCTCTAGGCGAATAAACCATGTATGTTCAGTCCTCAGTAGACTATAGATAACTGTACCAGTGGCTGCGGTAAGGTCTCTAGCAAGGCTACCTACAGTACTCTGTGGCCTTCTTTGGGCACTTATGGTGAGATCGGTCTTCTTGTGGTGTTGTACACTGGATGTCTCGTACTGTAGCGCCTGGACACGTTTCCTATCTGCTGGATTCGTTGCCATAATCTTGAGATCACACTTTGTGGCACACGGAGGGCTTGTACTATGGCCTGCTGTGTTTGACCAGCCTCCAGTCGCCCTAGTATTCTACCCCCATAACGTCATCAATGTGTTATTTGAGCCATTTTGAACAGTCACCATTAGCACGTTTGAAAACATCTGCACACTTACTAGCTGCACCGTTCTGACATGCATCAACACACCTCTGTGATTGTGGACTGCTGCCAGCGCCACTGTGCGACGACCGCAGGTCAAATGCACCGCATGGTCATACCCAGAGGTGATTTAAACCTGCAGACCGCCCACCAGAACGTTGTTTCACCATGTATCAGCATTACCCTTAATTTATGAGCATGAGTGTGTTATTCTTAAGATTATCTAGTAGGTATTTGGTCATCCACAAAACTTGTTCATCCAAGTTTCTCTAGATTCAACGGTAAAGTAATTTTTTCCATAACTGGATATGGTGATGACATTCACGGTGGATGGAAATCCTGCGAAAATGAGATTAGCTGGGCAGGGCCAGTCAGTCAATGTGAAGAGCCTTGCTAATTTCGTTGTATGTGGGAATAGTTAGCACTAAATGCCTTCCTCATACTCGTCCTCTTAATTCAATATTTCATACTGATTACTCAGATATTCTGCAATTAGCAACCTGTTACTCTAGCTAAGCTAAAATATTTTCCTGCCTTCCTTAACACTTCTTCTATCGCCTGTAAGCACTGACACCATCACAGCCCTAAGATCACCGAAAGTCTCATCTTCATTATCTGATCAGAGAAGTTCATGTCCGTGAATAACACGTTCTCGGTTTTAAAGCCGCGTGAATTCGAATAAAATCCTCGAGCTTTCGAAGACCGTCTCCGCCATCATCGTCAGGAGCACCAGTGATGTCAGGGGCAGGCGCCACGTTTGAAACTGTCGCTCCCGCGTCGCGCATCTGCCGTTGCTTTCTTTAGATGTCCAACGCCCGCCCCCATGCCCTGCTGTGTGTGTACCCCTGGTAACTGTTGAAATTGTTGTTGTTCAAACGAATCTCGGCCGCTTCCTTTGTAACGCAATCCCAATATGTAGAAGCATGAGCTAACACTATTTTCGAACTGTATTTTATGTCCGTTTTCTAGGAAATGCTCCGCTATGGCCGACTTGTCAAGCTCCCTTTGTTTTATATGGCGCTTGTGCTCAGTACAAAGCTCCGCAACCGTGCGAATTGTTTGTCCGATATACATGCTGCAACATCCTCAGGGTACACCATACACATCGGACACTGGAAGAGCAATGTCGTCTTTAACAGGGCACAACATATCTTGTATCTTGGGGGTGGGCCTGAACACTGGTCTTAGCCCATGTTTCTGCAACAGAAGTCCTAACTTACAGCCAGTTGCTCCACAGTATCGTAGAAATGCTGTCAGTTTGGCCTCTTACACTGATTCACCAAGTGTCTCGCAGGCGGCCCTTGAAAGCGTTTGCGATGTCTCGTTTTGCTGTATCCATTTTCCCTGAAAACACGTTTTAAGTTCTACAATTCTGACTCTAGGTGGTCGCCGTCAGAGAGAATCTTGTCTCTATGAACCAACGTGTTAAAGACCGCTTTCTTGTGTACAAGGTGGTGGAAACTATTGGCGTTCAAGTATCGATCAGTGTGTGTTGGTTTCCGGTACACTGAATGACCACACTGGCCTCCTGCCTTCCGCTCAACCAAAACACCAAAGAATGATAGCTTACTATCGAGATCGAGAGGCACGGCAAGTTACCATTCTTGGATGTTTTGGTTGAGCTGAAGGCAGGAGGCCAACTTGGTCATTCAGTGTACCGGAAAACAACACTCACTGATCGGAACTTGAACGCCAATAGTTTCCACCACCCTGTACACAAGAAAGCGGTCTTGAAACGTTGGTTCATAGAGCCAAGATAATATCTAACGACTAGCACCTACTGTCTAAATTGCAAAACTTAAAACGTGTTTTCGGGGAAAATGTATACAGAAAGACCTCGCAAACGCTTTAAAGAACCGCCGACGAAAGACACCTGGTGAAGCAGTAGAGGAGACCAAACCGACTGCATTCCTGTCATACTGTGGAGCAACTGTCAGCAATTTAAGACATCTGCTGCAGAAACATGGGCTAAGACCAGTGTTTCTGTCCGCCTTCCAAGATAAGAGACACGTTGCGCCCTGTTAAAGACGACATTGCTCTTAGTGTCCGGCGCGTATGGTGTACCCTGTGAATGTGGCAGCATATATAACAAACAATTCGCACGGTTGCGGAGCTTTGTACTGAGCACAAGCGCCATATAAAACAAGGGGAGCTTGACAAGTCGGCCATAGCGGAGCATTCCCTATAAAACGGAGATAAAATACAGTTTGAAAATGTTGGCTCATGCTTCTACATATTGGGACCGCGTTACAAAGGAAGCGGCAGAAATTCGTTTAGACAAAAATTTCAACAGACCAGGGGTACACACTCAGTGGGGCATGGGGGGTGGGCGTTGGACATCGAAAGAAGGCAACGACAGATGCTCGACGCGGGAGCAGCAGTTTCAAACGTGGCGCCTGCCCCCTGATGTCACCGGTGCTGTCACGGGCAATAGCTCCGCTAGCTGCCCGGCTCGACTTACGCGCACGCCACATTGGGTCTGACTGGCTGCTGATATCATGCCTATATGAGAGGAACCGTAGCAGCCCCGGCAGTCAGTGAAATCCTGACAACGATGGCGGAGATGGTCATCGAAAGTTCGAGGATTTTATTCGAATTGACGCGGCTTGAAAACCGAGACAGCTTTATTCATATATGCCGTAACGAGTCAGAGGACTCATGTTGTCAGTTTGTTGCTAAGAAATGAATTTCCTCACGAGTACATACTCTAAGTATCTGTTCAAAGTAATTTTCATAAAGGCTTTCTAAATTATCTGAATTCCTATCTCTGGCAAGTTTTAATCGCATAACCGTCACATTCTTCAGCTGGAAAATTGAATTAGCCACCTTTTGCAATAACTACGATCAAGACACTTAAGACGGATCTTGCAGTACATCATAAGTACTCTGCCACTGGAACTCCTGACACTGGTAGCCCATCTGATAATCATGTTTGACCTAGCTTTGATAACTTCGGCCTGATTCCACAATCTGAGTAGGTGATAACGTCACTAGTGTTGGGGCATAAGCTTTAAGCAAACCTTCGCAACCAGCCAACGGACATGACACCAACGAAATTCTGCAGCTGGGGGCTGCGGTGCTGCTCTTGCAACCCCCTGCATCGTGGTGTTCTGTCGTCAGTGTCTGACTGGGCTGGTAAACTGCGTAGCACAACGCGGAGTTTCCATAGATTACCACGGGATGGGAATTAAGTTCTTCTCATAACACGACTGCAGCGAGTGTGCGTTCCCAGCTCAGCGAGAAGCAGAATTCCCTTGGCTATGTTTAAGCACTACATAATGAGAGATTCTAAGGCAAACAATTACAACGTTACAATTGGAGTTTAACCTGTTCTTGTGTATAGATTTGTCTGAATTTAGGATTTCGCTGCTCTTCGGTTCCGGCTTCATTTAACTTGTCATTAATACTACGTACGCATTATCTTCAATAAATCATAATTCTAAGACTTAACCATGAATGCTACTGCAGTTTACTTCCGTTTCCGATTTGAACGGACGAAAATTCTGACAGGAATGTGAATGATCCTAGATTTCGGCAGGCAGTTCCTATTGACCCGCAGGTGGTGTTTCTCTAACCAAATTAATCACCATGTACATGCCACTTAAACAGTGCTAAGAGTAACCATTTCCTTTGGTCAATGTAGGTCTGACCTATTTATGGGAGCCGTACAATTCTGCACCCTCATCCACGATGGTCGCAGTCAGCTGAGCCTCTGGTTTAGGCCTTCCAGAAGGGTCCCCTTTAGAGGACCGCTATTGACTCTTCCTATGATGCTACGAGCAGTTCACTGTACCTGCACCTTGCGTGCAATACTAGTATCTGTACCAATCCAACCAAACGCCTAAGGAATAAGAGGGTGGCCTCAGAAGCCAGGCATCGAGCATAATTCTTGGCAACACGAGCTTCAGTTTGCAACTGTGTGCAACTAACTGCATTCAGTAGCAGTCAGTCTTCTCCATGTCTCGAACATGACGTCTTAGTAAATGTATATAGTGCACGCTGGTATCCATACCTGACCTGCCTGAAATTCCAATGACTGGCAGTATTAATCGCATAACGCTGTTGCTCCTAATGTGCAATGTACTCACCTCCTTTGCTGACCAGACTTGACAGGAAAACCGGAAACAAGACCAACAGACAAAGCATCCTCTGCCAGCTCAGTTGCGTAGCCAGTTCCCACCTCCACCCAGAATTATTCGAACTAGGACTGTCTGCCACACACCCTCGAGTTAGGACAAACACATCCGATGCTACACATTGGAAGATAAATAGGGTTTAGAGTGCGTATCAATGGCACCAGTGGTGTCGTAGATTTTCGACAGTGTCCCAACGTCGCCATTAGTGTGCCCACATCGCTAGTAGTAGGGCAATGGGTCGTCTCACTCTGCAGTGTTGCTATGTCGGCCATAGATGTGGCAACATTGCAATGTCATAGCAGAAAGTTCAAATTTTGGCGGTGAAAAGGTCAATTGGTCTACCTCCACTAACCTAAGTCATCAAACCACCACTTTTTCCTTGGAATTGGCGGGAAAATGATTCAATCCATGCAGGGCTGCTGGATAGGGTGGATGAGTGTTCAGTTTGCATGCTTTGTTTATTTAAACAATGAGTTGTTGTAGGTGGTAGCTCCATCCAGTGTATTCACCATGAGGTCTGGAGTCAAACTGACCTAGTACAGTACCGCCACCAGAGGGCGCTGTCATCCCTCCCCCCTTTGCCAACCCAAGTCGTAATCAAAGATGGCGATCTGTGAAAAGTGGTGGGAAACGACTGTTTGAATCCATCTGCTAGAGAGGAAGGAGTGTACTTTATTTTCAGTGGGAAGTCGGACTAATCTATTTGCAGATGGATTTCACATAGTTTATTACGCTGATAAAACACTCTCCCTGATGATGTGCTTGGGGGTCACAATAAATAGCCTAGAGACGTGAAAACTACTCGTAAATTACCGAAATAATCCAGTACACTGATGTTCAGACACGTTCACTGCGCGTAAATTGTCAAAATAATGCGTATATACCGCTCTGCAAACACGCAAACTACGCTTAACCAGCCGAAATAATGCACTGCACAAAATCATTGCATGTAAAAACGCTTACGAGCTAGAGTAAAGAAATTAGACTGTGATGATTCAGTGGTCTGTTCCCTACAGAGGTCAGACTGAATGATGACCGGATGTATCGGGCGCACGTGCCAGTCTTGCCTGCCCCACATGAGATGCCTCTGGGGCACTCATGTGTCTACGTGGCCACTGTGGCTGGAGTGCTGACGATTGGTTGGTTTGGGGGATGAAAGGGACCAGACTGCTACGGTCATCGGTCTCTTTTTCCAAATACAAAGAACACCCACAGAGAATATAAACGAGGAACAGAATAGATCACAGACGATACAGAACAAGAGAAACGGAGACAAGGACAAGTCATACGAACTAAAACCACCCAGTGTGACAGTGGTTGGCCGACCATAGAAATAAAAAAGGAAAAGCCAACTACTTAGAAACACATTAAAAGATCAGTTTAAAATCATAGGCCAAAGGCCAGAATCAACACAAAAAATAAAATAAAACGGAAAAACTCAGATGAAAGAATAAAAACTCCCTGCCCTAATAAAACGTAAAACTAAGGCAGCCATAACAGGGTCATCAGATAAAACGGCAGGGAGCGTATCAGGCAGCGCAAATGTCTGCCTGACCACAGCTAAAAGGGGGCAGGCCAACAGAATGTGGGCCACCGTCAAAGCCGCCCCGCAGCGACATACAGGAGGGTCCTCCCGGCGCAGTAAAAAAACTGTGTGTCAGCCAGGAGTGGCCAATGCGGAGCCGACAAAGGACGACTGAGTCACTGCGGTTGGCTCGCATGGAGGACCGCCACACAGTCATCGTCTCCTTAATGGCACGGAGTTTATTGGGTGTAATCCGATCGCGCCATTCAGCGTCCCAAAGCGCAAAAACTTTTCGGCGGAGGACTGCCCACAAATCAGCCTCTGGGAGGCAAACATCCAGAGATGGTTTACTCGTGGCCTCTTTCGCCAGGCGGTCAACATGTTCATTGCCCGGGATACCGACATGACTGGGGGTCCACACAAAGACCACAGAGCGGCCGCAATGCGCAAGAGTATGCAGGGACTCATGGATAGCCATCACCAGACGAGAACGAGGAAAACACTGGTCGAGAGCTCGTAAACCGCTCAGGGAATCGCTACAGATAACGAAGGACTCACCTGAGCAGGAGCGGATATACTCTAGGGCTCGAAAGATGGCGACTAGCTCAGCAGTGTAAACGCTGCAGCCAGCCGCCAAGGACCGTTGTTCGGAATGGTCCCCTAGAGTTAGCGCATACCCGACACGACCAGCAACCATTGAACCGTCGGTGCAAACAATTCCAGAGCCCTGATACGTGGCCATGATGGAATAAAAGCGGCGGCGGAAGGCCTCTGGAGGGACCGAGTCCTTCGAGCCCTGTGCCAAGTCGAGCCGAAGGCAAGGGCGAGGAACACACCACGGCGGTGTACGCAGAGGCGCCCGGAAAGGAGGTGGAACAGGGAAAAACCCAAGCCCGCAGAGAAGCTCCTTGACGCGTACGGCGATTGGACAACCCGACCGGGGCCGACGGTCTGGCAGATGGACGACTGACTGCGGGAACAGGACACGATAATTTGGATGCCCGGGCAAGCTTAGAACATGGGCAGCATAAGCGGCCAGCAAACGTTGGCGCCGGAACCGCAGTGGAGGTACACCTGCCTCCACTAGTTCGCTGTCCACAGGGCTGGTGCGGAAAGCACCAGTGGCAAGGCGTATCCCGCTGTGGAGAATTGGGTCCAGCACCCGTAACGCAGATGGGGATGCTGAGCCATAAGCCAGGCTCCCATAATCCAGACGGGACTGGATTAACGCCTGGTAGAGCCGCAACAGGGTAGAACGGTCGGCGCCCCAGCGGGTGTGGCTCAAGCATCTCAGAGCGTTTAGATGCTGCCAACACGTCTGTTTAAGCTGCCAGATATGAGGCAGCCAAGTCAACCGGGCATCGAAAACCACCCCAAAAACCTGTGGGTCTCCACCACAGCAAGGAGTTCGTCGGCAAGATAAAGCCGCGGCTCAGGATGGACTGTTCGGCGCCGGCAGAAATGCATAACGCGGGTCTTGGCTGCCGAAAACTGAATCCCCTGCGCTACAACCCAAGACTCAGCCTTACGGATAGCGCCCTGTAGCTGACGTTCAACAGCTGCAATGCCAGTAGAGCTGTAATAAAGGCAGAAGTCGTCAGCATACAGGGAAGCAGAGACAGAATTTCCCACGGCCGCAGCGAGCCCGTTAATGGCTATTAAAAACAGGCAGACACTTAAAACAGGCAGACACTTAAAACAGGCAGACACTTAAAACAGGCAGACACTTAAAACAGGCAGACACTTAAAACAGGCAGACACTTAAAACAGGCAGACACTTAAAACAGGCAGACACTTAAAACAGGCAGACACTTAAAACAGGCAGACACTTAAAACAGGCAGACACTTAAAACAGGCAGACACTTAAAACAGGCAGACACTTAAAACAGGCAGACACTTAAAACAGGCAGACACTTAAAACAGGCAGACACTTAAAACAGGCAGACACTTAAAACAGGCAGACACTTAAAACAGGCAGACACTTAAAACAGGCAGACACTTAAAACAGGCAGACACTTAAAACAGGCAGACACTTAAAACAGGCAGACACTTAAAACAGGCAGACACTTAAAACAGGCAGACACTTAAAACAGGCAGACACTTAAAACAGGCAGACACTTAAAACAGGCAGACACTTAAAACAGGCAGACACTTAAAACAGGCAGACACTTAAAACAGGCAGACACTTAAAACAGGCAGACACTTAAAACAGGCAGACACTTAAAACAGGCAGACACTTAAAACAGGCAGACACTTAAAACAGGCAGACACTTAAAACAGGCAGACACTTAAAACAGGCAGACACTTAAAACAGGCAGACACTTAAAACAGGCAGACACTTAAAACAGGCAGACACTTAAAACAGGCAGACACTTAAAACAGGCAGACACTTAAAACAGGCAGACACTTAAAACAGGCAGACACTTAAAACAGGCAGACACTTAAAACAGGCAGACACTTAAAACAGGCAGACACTTAAAACAGGCAGACACTTAAAACAGGCAGACACTTAAAACAGGCAGACACTTAAAACAGGCAGACACTTAAAACAGGCAGACACTTAAAACAGGCAGACACTTAAAACAGGCAGACACTTAAAACAGGCAGACACTTAAAACAGGCAGACACTTAAAACAGGCAGACACTTAAAACAGGCAGACACTTAAAACAGGCAGACACTTAAAACAGGCAGACACTTAAAACAGGCAGACACTTAAAACAGGCAGACACTTAAAACAGGCAGACACTTAAAACAGGCAGACACTTAAAACAGGCAGACACTTAAAACAGGCAGACACTTAAAACAGGCAGACACTTAAAACAGGCAGACACTTAAAACAGGCAGACACTTAAAACAGGCAGACACTTAAAACAGGCAGACACTTAAAACAGGCAGACACTTAAAACAGGCAGACACTTAAAACAGGCAGACACTTAAAACAGGCAGACACTTAAAACAGGCAGACACTTAAAACAGGCAGACACTTAAAACAGGCAGACACTTAAAACAGGCAGACACTTAAAACAGGCAGACACTTAAAACAGGCAGACACTTAAAACAGGCAGACACTTAAAACAGGCAGACACTTAAAACAGGCAGACACTTAAAACAGGCAGACACTTAAAACAGGCAGACACTTAAAACAGGCAGACACTTAAAACAGGCAGACACTTAAAACAGGCAGACACTTAAAACAGGCAGACACTTAAAACAGGCAGACACTTAAAACAGGCAGACACTTAAAACAGGCAGACACTTAAAACAGGCAGACACTTAAAACAGGCAGACACTTAAAACAGGCAGACACTTAAAACAGGCAGACACTTAAAACAGGCAGACACTTAAAACAGGCAGACACTTAAAACAGGCAGACACTTAAAACAGGCAGACACTTAAAACAGGCAGACACTTAAAACAGGCAGACACTTAAAACAGGCAGACACTTAAAACAGGCAGACACTTAAAACAGGCAGACACTTAAAACAGGCAGACACTTAAAACAGGCAGACACTTAAAACAGGCAGACACTTAAAACAGGCAGACACTTAAAACAGGCAGACACTTAAAACAGGCAGACACTTAAAACAGGCAGACACTTAAAACAGGCAGACACTTAAAACAGGCAGACACTTAAAACAGGCAGACACTTAAAACAGGCAGACACTTAAAACAGGCAGACACTTAAAACAGGCAGACACTTAAAACAGGCAGACACTTAAAACAGGCAGACACTTAAAACAGGCAGACACTTAAAACAGGCAGACACTTAAAACAGGCAGACACTTAAAACAGGCAGACACTTAAAACAGGCAGACACTTAAAACAGGCAGACACTTAAAACAGGCAGACACTTAAAACAGGCAGACACTTAAAACAGGCAGACACTTAAAACAGGCAGACACTTAAAACAGGCAGACACTTAAAACAGGCAGACACTTAAAACAGGCAGACACTTAAAACAGGCAGACACTTAAAACAGGCAGACACTTAAAACAGGCAGACACTTAAAACAGGCAGACACTTAAAACAGGCAGACACTTAAAACAGGCAGACACTTAAAACAGGCAGACACTTAAAACAGGCAGACACTTAAAACAGGCAGACACTTAAAACAGGCAGACACTTAAAACAGGCAGACACTTAAAACAGGCAGACACTTAAAACAGGCAGACACTTAAAACAGGCAGACACTTAAAACAGGCAGACACTTAAAACAGGCAGACACTTAAAACAGGCAGCTGTGGCACACCGTTCTCCTGGACGTGGGTGGAACTATAGGAGGCTGCGACTTGCACGCGGAAGGTACGATACGACAGGAAATTGCGGATAAAGATCAGCAGAGGGCTCCGAAGACCCCATCCATGAAGCGTAGAAAGGATGTGATGACGCCATGTCGTATCGTACGCCTTCCGCATGTCGAAAAAGACAGCAACCAGGTGCTGACGGCGGGCAAAGGCAGTACGGATGGCCGACTCCAGGCTCACCAGATTGTCGGCGGCGGAGCGGCCTTTCCGGAACCCATCCTGAGACGGAGCCAGAAGGCCCTGAGACTCCAGTACCCAATTCAAGCGCCAGCTGACCATCCGTTCGAGAAGTTTAAAGAACGTTGGTGAGGCTAATGGGGCGGTAGCTGTCCACCTCCAGAGGGGTCTTTCCAGGTTTCAAAACGGGGATGACAACGCCGTCCCGCCATTGCGACGGAAACACTCCCTCAACCCAAAGACGGTTGTAAAGATCGAGAAGGCGCCGCTGACAGTCCACTGAAAGGTGTTTCAGCATCTGACAGTGGATGCCATCTGGCCCAGGAGCGGTATCAGGGCAAGCAGCTAGGGCACTGCGAAATTCCCACTCACTGAATGGAGCATTGTAAGATTCTGGGTGGTTGGTGCGAAACGAAAGGCTCCGACGTTCCATCCGCTCTTTAATGGAGCGGAAGGCCTGGGGGTAATTCGCAGAAGCGGAACTCATAGCAAAATGCTCTGCTAAGCGATTGGTAATGACGTCGGAGTCAGTACAAACTGCTCCATTCAGTGAGAGCGCAGGGACGCTGGCAGGGGTCAGATAGCCGTAGACGCGTCGAATCTTGGCCCAGACCTGCGAAGGAGTGACATGGAGGCCAATGGTGGACACATACCGCTCCCAGCACTCCTTCTTGCCTTGGCGGATACGGAGGCGGGCCCGCGCACGCAGCCGTTTGAAGGCGATAAGGTGGTCTAAGGAGGGATGTCGCTTGTGACGCTGGAGCGCCCGCCGGCGATCTTTAATCGCTTCAGCGATCTCAGGCGACCACCAAGGCACAGCCTTCCGCCGAGGGGACCCAGAAGAACGGGGAATGGCAGATTCGGCGGCAGTAACGATGCCGGTGGTGACCGATTGAACCACCGCATCAATGTCGTCATTAGAGAGAGACTCAACAGCGGCAGTGGAGGAGAAAAAGTCCCAGTCAGCCTTATTCATAGCCCATCTGCTAGGGCGCCCAGAAGAGTGATGCTGTGGTAGTGACAGAAAGATCGGAAAGTGGTCACTACCACACAGGTCGTCATGCACACTCCATTGGACAGACGGTAAGAGGCTAGGGCTACATATTGAAAGGTCAATGGCGGAGTATGTGCCATGCGCCACACTGAAGTGTGTGAAGGCACCATCATTTAAAATCGAGAGATCGAGCTGCGACAATAAATGCTCAACGATGGCGCCTCGACCTGTTGCCACTGACTCACCCCACAGAGGGTTATGGGCGTTGAAGTCGCCCAATAGCAAGAAAGGTGGCGGCAATTGGGCTATCAGCGCAGCCAGGACATGCTGCGAGACATCACCATCCGGTGGAAGGTAAAGACTGCAGACGGTAACAGCCTGTGGCGTCCACACCCGAACAGCGACAGCCTCTAAAGGTGTGTGGAGAGGAACAGACTCGCTGTGCAGAGTGTGAAGGACATAGAGGCAGACGCCACCCGACACCCTTTCATATGCTGCCTGGTTCTTATAATAACCCCGATAGCCACGGAGGGCGGGGGTTCGCATTGCTGGAAACAAAGTTTCCTGAAGAGCAATGCAGAAAAAAGGGTGAAGGCTGATAAGTTGTTGGAGCTCAGCTAGATGGTGGAAAAAACCGCCGCAGTTCCACTGGAGGATGATATTGTCCATGGCTGAGAAAGGCGTGAAAGGACTGGGAAGGCAATTTACGCCGCTTGTTCACTCACTGCCACCGATTCAGTACCCGTACGAGAGGCATCCATGGCGTCTGAGGGACCAGCGAGATCAAGGTCCTCAGCGGACGCTAGAATCTCGACTTCATCCTCAGACGCAGAGCGCGAATGGTGCGGTGGGGTTGGTGCCACCGCAAGTTCTTTGGCCTGAGAGGTCTTTCTCTTGGACTTCTCTCGCTGAACCTTGGGTTGCACCGGCTGGGAAGGCTTCACCTATTCAGTCTCCGGGACAGAGGAGGATCGTGAAGCCCTATGCCCGGCCGCTGGTGAGGACTTATGCCACTGGCGGCCGTCATCCTTCCCGCTGGTGGAACCCTGGGAAGGGAGGGTCCCAAGGGAACTCTTACGGGCGAGAGTAGCCGAAGAAGTTAGACGCTTCTCCGGCTGAGAAGCGGGGACGGACGTCCCCGACGGGTGGGAGGAGGTTGCTCCTGAGGTAGGTGGTGCAGGAGCAACCGGTTGGGTAGAGCCCCCCACAGGCAAGGGGGCAGGAGGAGTCTTACTGCTTATCGAGCTGGCTGGAAGTCTCGATACTGATGGGGCTAGCACAGTTTTCGTAGCAGCTGCATAAGATGATGTCATTCTCACAGGATGGAGTCTGTCATATTTCCTTTTGGCCTCAGTATAGGTCAGCCGGTCCAGGGTCTTATATTCCATAATTTTGCGCTCTTTCTGAAAGACTTTGCAGTCAGGCGAGCAAGGTGAATGGTGCTCCCCGCAGGTGACACAGATGGGAGGCGAGGCACATGAGTATCGGGATGAGACGGGCGTCCGCAATCTCGACATGTGAGGCTGGAAGTGCAGCGGGAAGACATATGGCCGAACTTCCAGCACTGGAAGCACCGTATCGGGGGAGGAATATAGGGCCTGACGTCACATCGGTAGACCATCACCTTGACCTTTTCCGGTAACGTATCACCCTCGAAGGCCAAGATGAAGGCACCGGTAGCTATCTGATTTTCCTTCAAACCCCGATGAACGCGCCGGACGAAATGTACACCCCTGCGCTCTAAGTTGGCGCGCAGCTCGTCATCAGACTGCAAAAGAAGGTCCTTATGGTAAATAACGCCCTGAACCATATTTAAACTCTTATGCGGCATGATCGTAACAGCAACATCCCCCAACTTGTCACAAGCAAGCAACCGTCGTGACTGGGCAGAGGATGCCGTTTGGATCAGGACCGATCCAGAGCGCATTTTTGGCAAGCCCTCCACCTCCCCAAACTTGTCCTAAATGCTCGACGAAGAACTGAGGCTTTGTGGAGAGAAAAGACTCCCCATCAGCTCTCGTACAAACTAAGAATCGGGGCGAATAACTATTACCTCCATCCTGAGACTTACGCTCCTCCCACGGCGTGGCCAGAGAGGAAAAAGTTTTCGGATTGTACTTTTCAGCATTAAATTGAGCCCGAGAACGCTTAGAGACTGCTGGCGGCTGGCCGCCAGCGAGAGATGATGTACCACGCTTCATTGCGGGTCATCCGCCCTGATGCCACCTACTCCGACCAAGGGCCCTCCCCACGGGCGCCACCCAGCCGCAGCAATAGCCACCTGGCAGGATGTCCATTGCCGGGAGTCCTGATGCCCCAGGGAGACGGGCATCTACTCCTTGGCATACGTGGGGAGTTAACGGCGCAGGCATCAGTAGAGCGATCCCTGTGTTGTCAGGGGGCTACAACCAAGAGGGTACTTTGCGGCCCCACCACAACAGACTGGCTACCGTGCTGGATCTCAGGTGCAAAACTGTCCAAGGTCGTCGTCGCAGGTAAAAAAAACACTGCAGAGTGCAGCGTGGGAATCGCACCCAGGGACGTATCCTCGCCCAAAAGATGGAAAACGAGCGGGACACCATTGCAACGACGAAAAAGCCGGCTAAAGGTCTCAATGCACGACGGATACAGTGCACCACGTAAGGCGCCCTTCCCCAATTGGCTCGCTCTTCGTAATAATTTAGAAAGATGGAGGTCAAACCCGAGAGGGGACCATCACATAAGGCCGAAACATGTGAGACTCCTTTTAGTCGCGTCTTACGACAGGCAGGAATACCGCGGGCCTATTCTAACCCCCGAACCCGCAGGGGGATGCGCTGAAGAGTCACATTTGTACCTATGGGTCCAGCGCTGGCCTAATTGCCGAGCGAGATGTTTGCCTGGCGACCCACCCTCGCAGGCACAGCTAAAAGGTTGTCAGTGTATACTGACATCTCATGTCTATGTTAAAGAATAAGAAAGTCTACATATGGACACGCTATAAAAATTTTTAGCAATGCTTTCAGAATAACACAGAATGCATTCTTCCTATCGATTCTAACTGGGAAGCCCTTCCATTACATATCAGCCCCTTCCCAGAAATTGTTGACGGTCCTAACGAGGCATCCGGTCCATCATGTTACCCTTCCTGAACTCTTGACGTCCTGCTGTCAATAAATGTCTCAGGAAAAGCAAACGTTCGCTGTTGCTCTCACCACTAAAAGCCTTTCTCATGTCTGAGCATGCTTGCGTAAACACCGTTAACCGTAAAAGAATTCTTGTTCAGAGGGAGAGCATACGACTAGATCATGCGGCAACTGCTAAGCACATCTTGTCACGTTGGAGATACGTGCAGCCTCGTGCGTTCCAATCTCTGGCGCACGGATACCCTTTTAACCTTTTTAAATGAACACGAACTGCTTCAGGAGTTACTACACTTCGTGTTGCGGAATATTGTCACATACAAAACTTAGATATTACAGGAATATATATATATATATATATATATACACTCCTGGAAATGGAAAAAAGAACACATTGACACCGGTGTGTCAGACCCACCATACTTGCTCCGGACACTGCGAGAGGGCTGTACAAGCAATGATCACACGCACGGCACAGCGGACACACCAGGAACCGCGGTGTTGGCCGTCGAATGGCGCTAGCTGCGCAGCATTTGTGCACCGCCGCCGTCAGTGTCAGCCAGTTTGCCGTGGCATACGGAGCTCCATCGCAGTCTTTAACACTGGTAGCATGCCGCGACAGCGTGGACGTGAACCGTATGTGCAGTTGACGGACTTTGAGCGAGGGCGTATAGTGGGCATGCGGGAGGCCGGGTGGACGTACCGCCGAATTGCTCAACACGTGGGGCGTGAGGTCTCCACAGTACATCGATGTTGTCGCCAGTGGTCGGCGGAAGGTGCACGTGCCCGTCGACCTGGGACCGGACCGCAGCGACGCACGGATGCACGCCAAGACCGTAGGATCCTACGCAGTGCCGTAGGGGACCGCACCGCCACTTCCCAGCAAATTAGGGACACTGTTGCTCCTGGGGTATCGGCGAGGACCATTCGCAACCATCTCCATGAAGCTGGGCTACGGTCCCGCACACCATTAGGCCGTCTTCCGCTCACGCCCCAACATCGTGCAGCCCGCCTCCAGTGGTGTCACGACAGGCGTGAATGGAGGGACGAATGGAGACGTGTCGTCTTCAGCGATGAGAGTCGCTTCTGCCTTGGTGCCAATGATGGTCGTATGCGTGTTTGGCGCCGTGCAGGTGAGCGCCACAATCGGGACTGCATACGACCGCGGCACACAGGGCCAACACCCGGCATCATGGTGTGGGGAGCGATCTCCTACACTGGCCGTACACCACTGGTGATCGTCGAGGGGACACTGAATAGTGCACGGTACATCCAAACCGTCATCGAACCCATCGTTCTACCATTCCTAGACCGGCAAGGGAACTTGCTGTTCCAACAGGACAATGCACGTCCGCATGTATCCCGTGCCACCCAACGTGCTCTAGAAGGTGTAAGTCAACTACCCTGGCCAGCAAGATCTCCGGATCTGTCCCCCATTGAGCATGTTTGGGACTGGATGAAGCGTCGTCTCACGCGGTCTGCAAGTCCAGCACGAACGCTGGTCCAACTGAGGCGCCAGGTGGAAATGGCATGGCAAGCCGTTCCACAGGACTACATCCAGCATCTCTACGATCGTCTCCATGGGAGAATAGCAGCCTGCATTGCTGCGAAAGGTGGATATACACTGTACTAGTGCCGACATTGTGCATGCTCTGTTGCCTGTGTCTATGTGCCTGTGGTTCTGTCAGTGTGATCATGTGATGTATCTGACCCCAGGAATGTGTCAATAAAGTTTCCCCTTCCTGGGACAATGAATTCACGGTGTTCTTATTTCAATTTCCAGGAATATATATGAGAGAGAGATAGAGAGAGATAGATAGAGAGAGATAGATAGAGAGAGATAGATAGAGAGAGATAGATAGAGAGAGAGAGATAGAGAGAGAGAGAGAGATAGATAGAGAGAGATAGATAGAGAGAGATAGATAGAGAGAGATAGATAGAGAGAGATAGATAGAGAGAGATAGATAGAGAGAGATAGATAGAGAGAGATAGATAGAGAGAGATAGATAGAGAGAGATAGATAGAGAGAGAGATAGATAGAGAGAGAGAGATAGATAGAGAGAGAGAGAGATAGATAGAGAGAGAGAGAGATAGATAGAGAGAGAGAGAGATAGATAGAGAGAGAGAGAGATAGATAGAGAGAGAGAGAGATAGATAGAGAGAGAGAGAGATAGATAGAGAGAGAGAGAGATAGATAGAGAGAGAGAGAGATAGATAGAGAGAGAGAGAGATAGATAGAGAGAGAGAGAGATAGATAGAGAGAGAGAGAGATAGATAGAGAGAGAGAGAGATAGATAGAGAGAGAGAGAGATAGATAGAGAGAGAGAGAGATAGATAGAGAGAGAGAGAGATAGATAGAGAGAGAGAGAGATAGATAGAGAGAGAGAGAGAGAGAGAGAGAGAGAGAGAGAGAGAGAGATACATGGCTCTCTCATAAAGTCCACGAGTCAGTCTGTTATCTAAGGTGACATCGAAGTTACCATGAGCCCTAGAATTTGCTGCAGGTACCTCTTTCTCCCTGTGGGGAGGACTGGAGATGGATCTACTTGATGGTGAGCGCAATTCTTTTTATTTTTCTGCGCTAGTTCGTTTTTGATGCCGTCCTTTCACCGTCTATTACTGGTTATTTCTCTGTCTTGGTAGTTAAATACGTTGACTTAAACTATTTCGTGACGGTCGATCCTGATGTTGAGTTTCTTGCTCTTCTCATTTCTGCAACTTCTCATTACTTCAGACTTTATTCGATTTAGTCTGTCCATATTCTGTACTCATTGGATTGTTCAATCCATTTAGCACATCATGTAATTCTTCCTCACTTTCAATCACGATAGCATTACCGTCATCAAATCGTATCATTGATATACCTTCACCTTAAATTTGAATCTCGCCTCTGAACCATTCTTTCGTCTGTCACTTCTTCGGTATACAGATTAAACAATAGAGGTGGAAGACTACATCAAAGTCGTACTCTTTTTAACCTGAGCACTTCGTTTTTGTTCGTCCACTCTTATTCTATCTTGGCTCTTGAAATGTTGTACACTCCTCGAAATTGAAATAAGAACACCGTGAATTCATTGTCCCAGGAAGGGGAAACTTTATTGACACATTCCTGGGGTCAGATACATCACATGATCACACTGACAGAACCACAGGCACATAGACACAGGCAACAGAGCATGCGCAATGTCGGCACTAGTACAGTGTATATCCACCTTTCGCAGCAATGCACGCTGCTATTCTCCCATGGAGACGATCGTAGAGATGCTGGATGTAGCCCTGTGGAACGGCTTGCCATGCCATTTCCACCTGGCGCCTCAGTTGGACCAGCGTTCGTGCTGGACGTGCAGACCGCGTGAGACGACGCTTCATCCAGTCCCAAACATGCTCAATGGGGGACAGATCCGGAGATTTTGCTGGCCAGGTTAGTTGACTTACACCTTCTAGAGCACGTTGGGTGGCACGGGATACATGCGGACGTGCATTGTCCTGTTGGAACAGCAAGTTCCCTTGCCGGTCTAGGAATGGTAGAACGATGGGTTCGATGACGGTTTGGATGTACCGTGCACTATTCAGTGTCCCCTCGACGATCACCAGTGGTGTACGGCCAGTGTAGGAGATCGCTCCCCACACCTTGATGCCGGGTGTTGGCCCTGTGTGCCTCGGTCGTATGCAGTCCTGATTGTGGCGCTCACCTGCACGGCGCCAAACACGCATACGACCATCATTGGCACCAAGGCAGAAGCGACTCTCATCGCTGAAGACGACACGTCTCCATTCGTCCCTCCATTCACGCCTGTCGCGACACCACTGGAGGCGGGCTGCACGATGTTGGCGCGTGAGCGGAAGACGGCCTAACGGTGTGCGGGACCGTAGCCCAGCTTCATGGAGATGGTTGCGAATGGTCCTCGCCGATACCCCAGGAGCAACAGTGTCCCTAATTTGCTGGGAAGTGGCGGTGCGGTCCCCTACGGCACTGCGTAGGATCCTACGGTCTTGGCGTGCATCCGTGCGTCGCTGCGGTCCGGTCCCAGGTCGACGGGCACGTGCACCTTCCGCCGACCACTGGCGACAACATCGATGTACTGTGGAGACCTCACGCCCCACGTGTTGAGCAATTCGGCGGTACGTCCACCCGGCCTCCCGCATGCCCACTATACGCCCTCGTTCAAAGTCCGTCAACTGCACATACGGTTCACGTCCACGCTGTCGCGGCATGCTACCAGTGTTAAAGACTGCGATGGAGCTCCGTATGCCACGGCAAACTGGCTGACACTGACGGCGGCGGTGCACAAATGCTGCGCAGCTAGCGCCATTCGACGGCCAACACCGCGGTTTCTGGTGTGTCCGCTGTGCCGTGCGTGTGATCATTGCTTGTACAGCCCTCTCGCAGTGTCCGGAGCAAGTATGGTGGGTCTGACACACCGGTGTCAATGTGTTCTTTTTTCCATTTCCAGGAGTGTATATTACCCGTCTCTCTAAAGCTTACCCCCCCCCCCACCCTATTTTCTCAGAATTTCGGACGTGCTGCGGCATTTTTGGCATCGTCGAATTCTTTTCCAGGTCAAAAATCTTATGAACATGTAAAAGATTTTTTCTTTAGTCTTGTTTGCATTATCAGATGCTACTTAGGAATTCTGACCTTTCCTAAAGCTAAACTAATCATCTAACACGTCCCCAGTTTTCTTCTCAATTGTTCTATATATTCGTGTCAGCAAGCTGAACGCATGAGCTGTTAAACTGATTATGCGTTAATCCTCAAACTTCTGAGCTGCTGCAGTTTTCGAAATTTTTCGGACGATATTTTTTCCGAAAGTCAGATGGTATGTCGTCGGGCTCACATTCTACACACAAATGCGAATAGTCAAATTTTTGTCACTTCCCCCAATGGTTTTAGAAATTATAATGGAATGTTACTCCCCCAAAGGTCTCTTAAATTCTGATTTTAATACTGGATCCCCCATCTCTTTAATATAGACTCCTGTTACCTCTCATGACACAGGTTCTCGCTCTCATAGCGACGTTAATGTACTCCTTTCACCTATCCACTCACACCTCGGCATTTAAGTGAAGTCTCCATTTAGGGAATGATCTAAGATAACAGAATGACCGCAGTTCATTACATGCGGTAGTTATCTATTGTCCTGACGGGGATGAAGGTAGGTTTATGCATTAAACGATCTTCATCAAAATCTGGCAGTCAGTAATACTGAAAACAGGAAAAATAGATTTTTATTACCGTTCTGTTCAAATGTCTTAATCAGAATACACAATCCAAAATGTTACCCAGCTGCTGTTGGCTCCCTATTGACTCGATTTATATCAGACTGTGACGAAAGCTCCAAAGAAATTTCGAAGATGAAACACAGAGCTTAACATACTGACTGACGATACCTTAGTCTCTGAACACTCGCCATTGAGGACAACATACTGGATACAGCCATTCACATATCTCTGAACTTACTCCATATGCTCGTGCCTTCGTTAACAGCCTGCAGCGGGACACCGTGTAAAATGCTTCCCGGAAATCTAGAAATAAGGAATTGCCTGTTGCCCTTCGTCCATCGTTCTCAATATATCGTGTGAGAAAAGGGCAGGCAGAGTTTTGCACGAGCGATAATTTCTAAAACAATGCTGAATCATGAACATAAGCAGCTTAGCCTCAAGGAAGTTTATTACATTCGAGCTGAGAATGCGTTCAGATTCTGCAGCAAACCGAAGGTAAGAATATTGCTCTATAATTTTGCGGGCCAGTTTTTTCACTTTTCTTGTATATTGGAGTCACCTGCACTTTTCTCCCGGTTCGGGCCTTTGTGCTTGCGAGAGATATTCACGATAAATACAAGCTGAGTAAAGGACCAAAGCCGTAGACTATTCTTTGTAAAATAGAATTGGGATTCCATCCGGCCCTGGTGATTTGTTCTCAAAATCTGTAAGTTGCTTCTCTACGTAGGGTATACTTATTTACATGTCATCCAGACAGGAATCTGTACGAAGGTGAAATGAATTTTTACGGTTTCCTGCGTGAACGATGTCTTGAGAGGGAAACTTAAAACTTCGGCTTTCGTTTCACTGTCTTCAACCGCTGCACCAGACTGGTCAACAAGGGACCGAATGAAAGCCTTAGACTCGCTTACCGATATTACAAACGACCGGAATTATCTCGGTCCCCTGCCAGATCTAGGTGTGACAGTGGTAGTTACATGCTTCGCGCATTAAAATTTTGTTAGCCATCTAATGGTTTAAGAGACCTCGATTCGATCTATTAAACTTGCTTCGATGGTTAAATTCATTAGATCATTCTTTCTCCTACAGCTTACAGAAAGCAGATATCAAATTATACATCATCGTCGTTTCCATTTATGTCCACAGTACTTGTTTCATAAATATAAAGCTTACATGTGGTGTTTAGTGCTCTTTGTAGTTAAGAGTACTGATCACGACATGGTAGGTTCATTATAAACGTGATATTCTGACTCGAAATTGCTAAGTATCTATGGCGGGTCTGCTCACACACAGAAAATCCATGGCCGATTTCAGTGCGTAACTGATGCTGTCTGTGATGCAGAGAACTAACTTCATTCTTTTTTATTTTATTTAATTTATTGATGCTTCTTTCAGAATGATTGATCACGTTTGGTGCCTCTCCAGCACAGGAGATGGCGCCAGCCTTATGCTGAAGTTCACTCCTCCTATTTCACTAAGACTTCAGTGCCATGTTAATGTAATGAATTGCGTTAGACCGGCACAGTAAATGAGCGTGCTCAGTTTATTTAGACACACAGATTTGAACGTGAGACGCTGTCAGGTTATGTAATTTATCCATCAAGCTGAAAGAAATTGTTTAGCATAGACGTTTTCTTCGGTGTTCAAATCCTCGCGTTTTCTTTACTCTGTTTTGAAATATCAAGGACATGCTGCGGTGATCGGTAGTTTTAACATCAAAATAGTGGAAGTTTTCCCCGATTTTACGCAGGGTGATCGTATCTCCGCTGATCGTTTGTAATTGGTTGCGGTGCACTTCGCTGGGTGTCGCAAAATAATGAGATACGAAATTTATCCTATTGTTGAACGTAAAGACTATAAATCTCATAAAACTAAAAGAAAATGGGTTGCGCCTGGTTTTTTGCAAATAAGATATTTATTATCGTCGCAACACCAGTTTTTTTTCTGGAGTCATATGTTTTGTTTTGAGACATGCAGGCATTGCGCTCTACCGTATGTGTAGCTTTTGACGGCGTCGATAACGCTGACAGCGACACTATACTGAAGACACTGCAAACTATTTGGACCGTTCTCCGAAATAGTGTTGTGGTTCCAGATGGGTCTGGTCTTTCCGAGAAATAAGTTTAACACATTTCAAGAAAGAACTATGTTGACGTTAAATGTTTTTCACCACAGAACGACAGGCTTATTGGAGGTGTTGGGGATTAGGCAGATCCCTAGTCTGTTAGGTTGCCATCGCAGGTGCGCTCCCTAACCATTATGGGCGACTGTGTTGCTATAATGTAGACCAGGGGCGGGCAAATGTTACACGCGGCTCATGAGCGCACAGCGCTGCACGTGTGCTGCTCGCGTGCAATCGTCGACCGGGGCAGTGCCGACAGCCGGCAGGTTGCGGTAGTGTAGTACCAGGCTATGCTGCGGACGTTGATGCGAAGCGACCCCTACGTAGTGAACGTTGTATTTCAAGAACCGGAAAATGCAGAGTGAATCAAGGAAACGAAGAAGTGATTTGCTATCTTTTAAAAAGGAATCGGAAAATCATTTTTCCTTTGTGCAAAAACGTGAAAATTCAAAATGTTTAATATGTGGCAGTATTCTCACTGGTCAGCGGAAGTTTAGTATTGAACGCCATTATAATAAATTTCACAAGGACGAGTACAATTTATTGTCCGATTCTGAGCGGATGGGGAAAGTGACTGAGCTTAAGAAGAGCGATCTGACGATACGAGATGAATCTGATGTAAGTTGCTGTTGTCACGAGAGATCTGCGACTTCGTTTCGTCATGTCTATCATCTGATTAAACATTTTTTGGAGCACTGTTTTCAATTTTTCAGGACAATGATAGCCCAGAGGTACGTGCAAGTTATAAGATTGCGCTTAATATAGCGAGAGCTGGAAAACCATTTGCTGAAGGTGAGTTTATAAAGGAGTGCATCAATGACGCTGCTGATTTACTTTGCCCACTGAGTGCAAATCTGTTTCGAGCTATCACTCTTCCTCGGCGGACTGTAAGTCGTGTAAGTGCCACGGCAGGTGACGTTTACTGTCAATTAAGGAGTGCAGTGCAGGAGTTTATTGTATTTTCCATCGCACTTCGAGTCCACAGATATTTCAGACACCGCGCAATTAGTGATTTATGTCCGCGGCGTGGACACTGCTCTGCACATAACAGAGGACTTTTTAGATATGATATCTTTAAAAAGCACGACCACCGGCGCGGACATCCTAAAAGCCGTTGAAGAAGCTGTCGATTCAGCTGGATTAAACTGCGAACGTTTGGTGTCAGTGACAACAGACGCAGCACCTGCAATGATGGAGAAACAAATGGGATTTGTTGGATTACTAGGAAAAAAGCTACAGCGTACAGAAGAATCATTGTACAGTGTCCACTGCATTTTGCACCAAGAAGTACTCTGTGCAAACGCAGCAAAATTGGGGGACGTCATGCAAGTGGTTATTCGGCCAGTTTGAGATCCCACGGGCTTACACATATACACTCCTGGAAATTGAAATAAGAACACCGTGAATTCATTGTCCCAGGAAGGGGAAACTTTATTGACACATTCCTGGGGTCAGATACATCACATGATCACACTGACAGAACCACAGGCACATAGACACAGGCAACAGAGCATGCACAATGTCGGCACTAGTACAGTGTATATCCACCTTTCGCAGCAATGCAGGCTGCTATTCTCCCATGGAGACGATCGTAGAGATGCTGGATGTAGTCCTGTGGAACGGCTTGCCATGCCATTTCCACCTGGCGCCTCAGTTGGACCAGCGTTCGTGTTGGACGTGCAGACCGCGTGAGACGACGCTTCATCCAGTCCCAAACATGCTCAATGGGGGACAGATCCGGAGATCTTGCTGGCCAGGGTAGTTGACTTACACCTTCTAGAGCACGTTGGGTGGCACGGGTACATGCGGACGTGCATTGTCCTGTTGGAACAGCAAGTTCCCTTGCCGGTCTAGGAATGGTAGAACGATGGGTTCGATGACGGTTTGGATGTACCGTGCACTATTGTGTCCCCTCGACGATCACCAGTGGCGTACGGCCAGTGTAGAAGATCGCTCCCCACACAATGAGGCCGGGTGTTGGCCCTGTGTGCCTCGGTCGTATGCAGTCCTGATTGTGGCGCTCACCTGCACGGCGCCAAACACGCATACGACCATCATTGGCACCAAGGCAGAAGCGACTCTCATCGCTGAAGACGACACGTCTCCATTCGTCCCTCCATTCACGCCTGTCGCGACACCACTGGAGGTGGGCTGCACGATGTTGGGGCGTGAGGGGAAGACGGCCTAACGGTGTGCGGGACCGTAGCCCAGCTTCATGGAGACGGTTGCGAATGGTCCTCGCCGATACCCCAGGAGCAACAGTGTCCCTAATTTGCTGGGAAGTGGCGGTGCGGCCCCCTACGGCACTGCGTAGGATCCTACGGTCTTGGCGTGCATCCGTGCGTCGCTGCGGTCCGGTCCCAGGTCGACGGGCACGTGCACCTTCCGCCGACCACTGGCGACAACATCGATGTACTGTGGAGACCTCACACCCCACGTGTTGAGCAATTCGGCGGTACGTCCACCCGGCCTCCCGCATGCCCACTATACGCCCTCGCTCAGTCCGTCATCTGCACATACGGTTCACGTCCACGCTGTCGCGGCATGCTACCAGTGTTAAAGACTGCGATGGAGCTCCGTATGCCACGGCAAACTGGCTGACACTGACGGCGGCGGTGCACAAATGCTGCGCAGCTAGCGCCATTCGAAGGCCAACACCGCGGTTCCTGGTGTGTCCGATTTGCCGTGCGTGTGATCATTGCTTGTACAGCCCTCTCGCAGTGTCCGGAGCAAGTATGGTGGGTCTGACACACCGGTGTCACTCCCCTGCGGGTCCGGGGCTTAGAATAGGCCCGAGGTATTCCTGCCTGTCGTAAGAGGCGACTAAAAGGAGTCCATCCCCCTCACGGGGGTAGTTAGCGCCTGCGTCCGGAGACGGACGGTTCCACGACCTATAATTGTGGTCTTTTTGGTTTTTCACTTCTCGTTTCTTCCTTCCTTTGGTTGGTTCCTTTCTTTGTTCTTCTCCACCTCACTGTCTTCCTTACTCTTTCCCTGGACTTCTTCTCCTTGCCTTCTCATTGTCTTCTTCTCCTTGCCTTCTCATTGCCTTCTCCTTGCCTTCTCATTGTCTTCTTCTCCTTGCCTTCTCATTGCCTTCTCCTTGCCTTCTCTGGTCTCCGCCTCGGCGTTTGAGACGGTCGGTCCTCTTGCTCCCTCTCTCCCTTCTTTTTCCTCTTCTTCCTTACTCCCTGTGCGTGCCTGAAAGCCAACCCACGCGTTCGCACGCGTAGCCGGTGACGGGGTAACGCGTAATTCCCCGCCCTGGGTAGACATGTACGGCACGCGTGTACCCCCTGGTAAAGGCCAGTCCTGGGGAGGGGTGATTCCCTGAGCTGATACCTTCTGACCATGCCAATTGGTCCCTCCGTCTGTTTCTCGGGAGGTGTGACCTGAGGTGTAAACGTTCACCTAAGGTGGGAGTGCCCTCTGAGAGGGTCCCCACAAGGAAGGAGCGCGCCATCGGAGACGCTGGCAATCATGGGGGATTCCTCCGCCATGGATTCTACTCCATCGCTTTCGACTTCTGCCCAAAAACGGAAACGTGACCAGCCACCAGTGACAAAAGCACTACCGCCTGCCCAACATTTCTTCGTCGTTTCTCGATCTGAGGACGGAAAGGATTTTTCCTATGTCAACCCTTTCGTTATCCAGAAGGGCGTAGATGCCATAGCCGGATCTGTCAAATCTTGTACCAGGTTGCGTAACGGTACCTTATTACTAGAAACAGAGAGCGCCTTTCAGGCACAAAAACTGCTTCAGGCCACACTCCTGTACACGTTCCCTGTTCGGGTGGAGGCCCACCGAACTTTGAATTCGTCTCGTGGTGTAGTCTATACTAGCTCCCTCGACGGATTGACTGACGAGGAGATTTAATCTTTCCTCGCTGAGAAGGGCGTGACGGCTGTCCATAGGGTCATGAAAAAGGTCAACAATGACCTTGTACCGACCCGGACACTTTTCTTGACCTTCGATAGTGTTAAGCTGCCATCGCGCATCAAGGCGGGCTACGAGGTTATTTCTGTTCGCCCCTATGTCCCGACACCTACGCGCTGCTACCAGTGTCAGCGTTTCAATCACACTCGACAGTCTTGTTCCAATGCGGCTAAGTGTGTCACTGGGGGCAGGGATGCCCATGAGGGTGACTGTCCACCTCCGTCTCCTCGTTGTGTGAACTGTCAGGGTGACCATGCCGCATCCTCCCGCGACTGTCCTGTCTGTAAGGAAGAACGTTGTATCCAAGAAATTCGGGTCAAATAGAAAGTGTCCACCTCGGCTGCTCGCAAGCTATTGGCTAGTAGGAAGCCCACGCTGCTCCCAGCGGGGAAATACAGTACTGTCCTCGCCTCGCCTCGCCTCTCCTCGGACTACCCGGGAGGTGGCAACCCAGACATGCGATCTGACCTTCAGCACCACGGTCGTCCGTTCGGCCAGTGCTAAGATCGCGCGGTCGACGTCTCCTCTTCCTCCCATCACCCCACAGACACCAGCCCCTTCCTCAGCTTCTGCTAAGTCGAAGACACCGAAGTCAGATGCACGGTCCTTCAAGAAGGAACCATCCCGTGCAGACTTCCTGCGTATCTCGACCTCCCAGCCTTCGACCGGTGCTTCCACCAAACGTCCTTCCAAGAAGGCTCATAGGAAGCACAGTTCTCCTTCTCCGCCACGGCGCATTTCTTCTCCTGCGCCACCCAGCGGTTGCCGCCCCAGGCTGTCATCCGTTTCGCCTGGCCGCACCGCTGGTAGCCGTACATCTGGCCGTTCACCGGCGGAGGAAGCTCCCCCTCCCGGCCATCCTCCCGAGATGGCCGATGAACCTATAGACCCCATGGACGATGACTGTCCGCCTACTGATAGCGGCGGCAGTGCTCGCTCGAAGCCAGGCCCTCAGCGGCCTTCGAGGTGACCCCTTCTCTCATCTTCCTTTTCTTAGGATGGCACTTATTCACTGGAATATTCGCAGCATTCGCTCCAACCGAGAGGACTTGAAGTTGCTGCTCCGCTTGCATCGTCCGCTCGTCGTAGCCCTCCAGGAAACGAAGCTACGCCCATGCGATCAAATTGCCTTGGCACACAACACCTCTGTGCGTTTTGACCTACCCCCTGTGGTAGGTGTCCCAACTCATGGAGGGGTTATGTTGCTGGTCCGGGATGATATTTACTACGATCCCATCACGTTGCACACCGGCCTGCAGGCAGTTGCCATCCGCATTACTCTCCCCACTTTTACGTTTTCATTTTGTACCGTTTACACTCCGTCATCTGCCGTTACCAGGGCAGACATGATGCAACTTATTGCTCAGCTACCTGCACCATTTTTGTTAACTGGAGACTTCAATGCCCACCATCCCCTTTGGGGCTCTCCAGCATCCTGCCCGAGGGGCTCCTTGTTAGCAGACCTTTTCAACCAGCTCAATCTTGTCTGCCTCAATACTGGCGCCCCTACTTTTCTTTCGGACACATCTCACACCTATTCCCATTTAGACCTCTCTATATGTACTCCCCAACTTGCACGCCGGTTTGAGTGGTATGCACTTGCTGATACATATTCGAGCGACCACTCCCCTTGTGTTATCCGTCTCCTGCAGCATACTCCCTCTCCGTGCTCCTCTAGTTGGATCATCTCCAAGGCAGACTGGGGGCTCTTCTCTTCCAGGGCGACCTTTCAGGATCAAACCTTCACAAGCTGCGATCGTCTACATCTACATCTACATCTACATTTATACTCCGCAAGCCACCCAACGGTGTGTGGCGGAGGGCACTTTACGTGCCACTGTCATTATCTCCCTTTCCTGTTCCAGTCGCGTATGGTTCGCGGGAAGAACGACTGTCTGAAAGCCTCTGTGCGCGCTCTAATCTCTCTAATTTTACATTCGTGATCTCCTCGGGAGGTATAAGTAGGGGGAAGCAATATATTCGATACCTCATCCAGAAACGCACCCTCTCGAAACCTGGCGAGCAAGCTACACCGCGATGCAGAGCGCCTCTCTTGCAGAGTCTGCCACTTGTGTTTGCTAAACATCTCCGTAATGCTATCACGCTTACCAAATAACCCTGTGACGAAACGCGCCGCTCTTATTTGCATCTTCTCTATCTCCTCAGTCAACCCGACCTGGTACGGATCCCACACTGATGAGCAATACTCAAGTATAGGTCGAACGAGTGTTTTGTAAGCCACCTCCTTTGTTGATGGACTACATTTTCTAAGGACTCTCCCAATGAATCTCAACCTGGTACCCGCCTTACCAACAATTAATTTTATATGATCATTCCACTTCAAATCGTTCCGCACGCATACTCCCAGATATTTTACAGAAGTAACTGCTACCAGTGTTTGTTCCGCTATCATATAATCATACAATAAAGGATCCTTCTTTCTATGTATTCGCAATACATTACAGGTCGCCCACCTCACGGAAGTCATTCTCGCTGCTGCTGAATGTTCCATGCCTCACCCTACTTCTTCTCCACGTCGCGTACCGGTCCCATGGTGGTCCGCAGCATGTAGAGACGCTTTACGTGCTCGTCGACGTGCTTTACGCACCTTTAAACGCCACCCCACAGTGTCGAATTGTATTAATTATAAACGATTACTTGCTCAGTGTCGTCGTATTATTAAAGAAAGCAAGAAAGCCAGCTGGGCTGCATTCACAAGCACCTTCAACAGTTTTACTCCTTCTGTTGTCTGGGGTAGCCTGCGCCGGCTATCTGGCACTTAGGTCCACTCCCTAGTTTCTGGCTTGAAGGTCGCGAATGACGTCCTTGTGGCCCCTGAGGCTGTCTCCAATGCCTTCGGCCGCTTTTTCGCAGAGGTTTCGAGCTCCGCTCATTACCACCCTGCCTTCCTCCCCCGCAAACAGGCAGAGGAGGCTAGGCCACCTCACTTCCGCTCCTCGAATTGTGAAAGTTATAATGCCCCATTCACCATGTGGGAACTCGAAAACGCACTTGGCCGATCACGGTCCTCCGCTCCAGGGCCTGATTCTATTCATATTCAGATGCTGAAGAACCTTTCTCCTGCGGGTAAAGGTTTTCTTCTTCGTACATACGATCGCATATGGATTGAGGGACATGTTCCCGCATGCTGGCGCGAGTCTATTGTTGACCCGATTCCTAAGCCGGGGAAGGACAAGCACTTGCTTTCCAGTTATCGACCTATCTCGCTTACCAGCTGTGTCTGTCAAGTGATGGAGCGAATGGTTAACTCTCGATTGGTTTGGCTGCTCGAGTCTTGACGCCTACTTACCAATGTACAATGTGGATTTCGTAGGCGCCGCTCTGCTGTTGACCATCTGGTTACCTTGTCGACCTTCATTATGAATAACTTCTTGCGGAAGCGCCCGACCGCGGCTGTGTTCTTTGATTTGGAGAAGGCTTACGACACCTGTTGGAGGGCGGGCATTCTCCGCACCATGCATACTTGGGGCCTTCGCGGTCGCCTCCCTCTTTTTATTCGTTCCTTTTTAATGGATCGACAGTTCAGGGTACGTGTGGGTTCTGTCCTGTCCGACACCTTTCGCCAGGAGAATGGGGTGCCACAGGGCTCAGTTTTGAGCGTCGCTCTCTTCGCCATCGCGATCAATCCGATAATGGATTGCCTCCCAGCTGATGTATCAGGCTCCCTTTTTGTGGACGATTTTACCATCTATTGCAGCGCGCAGTGTACACGTGTCCTGGAGCGCTGTCTTCAGCGTTCTCTTGACCGTCTTTACTCCTGGAGTGTCGCCAATGGCTTCCGTTTTTCTGCTGAGAAGACGGTCTGTATTAACTTCTGGCGTTACAAAGAGTTTCTCCCACCGTCCTTACGACTCGGTCCCGTTGCTCTCCCAATCGTGGAGACAACCAAATTTTTAGGCCTTACCTTTGACAGGAAACTTAGCTGGTCTGCACATGTGTCATATTTGGCCGCCCGTTGTACCCGTTCTTTAAATGTCCTCCGTGTTCTCAGTGGTATGTCTTGGGGAGCGGATCGAACCGTCCTACTTCGTCTATATCGGTCGATCGTCCGCTCCAAGCTGGATTATGGGAGCTTCGTATACTCCTCTGCACGGCCATCCATCTTACGCCGCCTCAACTCCATCCAACATCGGGGTTTACGACTTGCGATCGGAGCATTTTATACTAGTCCCGTAGAGGCTCTTCATGCTGACGCTGGCGAATTGCCACTCACCTACCGGCGCGATATACTGCTTTGTCGGTATGCTTGTCGGCTACTGTCAATGCCCGACCATCCGTCTTATCGTTCCTTTTTTGACGACTCTCTCGACAGTCAATACGGTTTGTATGTCTCTGCCCTGCCACCCCCTGGAGTTCGCTTTCGTCGCCTCCTTCAACACCTTAATTTTTCACTCCCTGCAACCTTTCGAGTGGGCGAGAGCCACACGCCACCATGGCTCCAGGCTCAGGTCCGCGTTCACCTTGACCTCAGCTCGCTCCCAAAAGAGGTTACCCCCGGTTCGGTCTACCACTCCTGTTTTGTGGAACTTCGTTTGAAGTTCATCGACGTGACTTTCATTTATACAGATGGCTCTAAGACCAATGACGGGGTCGGGTGTTCCTTTATTGTCGGGGCACAAAGTTTCAAATACCGGCACCATGGCCATTGTTCGGTCTTCACAGCTGAGCTCTTTGCCCTCTACCAGGCTGTTCTTTACATCTGCCGCCACCGACATTCTGCTTATGTCATCTGCTCAGACTCCCTGAGCGCCATCCAGAGCCTCAGTGATCCGTACCCGGTTCACCCTTTCGTACACCGGCTCCAACGCTCTCTTCAGCAGCTGGTGGACGTCGGTTCTCCGGTTAGCTTTATGTGGGTTCCTGGCCATGTCGGTATCCCTGGGAACGAAGCTGCAGATGCCGCGGCCAAGGCTGCGGTCCTCCAGCCTCGGACAGATTCTTGTTGTGTCCCTTCGTCCGATTTTAGCAGGGTCATTTGTCGGCGCATCGTATCGCTGTGGCATGCCGATTGGGCTGCACTTAAAGACAAGCAGCTTCGGGCCATAAAACCTCTTCCCGTGGCTTGGACGTCCTCCTCACGCCCTTCTCGGCGGGAGGAGGTAGTTTTGGCCCGGTTACGAATTGGACACTGCCGGTTCAGCCATCGCCATCTGCTGACGGCTGCGCCGGCGCCGTTCTGCCCATGTGGGCAATTGCTGACGGTCCGCTACATTTTAATGTCCTGTCCGGATTTTAACGCACTGCGTCTCGATCTTAACCTGCCATGTACTTTAGATGCCGTTTTAGCGGATGACCCATGAGCAGCTGCTCGTGTTCTTCGTTTTATCAACTTGACAAACCTCACCAAGGACATTTGATGCTGTTTTTTAATGCTATGCCTGTCAGTTTGTCTTTTATCGTGTTTTCCCTTTTAGTTGTTGTTTTAAACTTGTGCCTCGCGGTGCATTCTTAACGTCGTCTGGGCGCTAATGACCATTGAAGCTGTGCGCCCTGAAACCACAAAAAAACCACCGGTGTCAATGTGTTCTTTTTTCCATTTCCAGGAGTGTAGTTTCACACATTTAGCTGAAATTTGGGAAGAGTACGGTGACGTACCATACCACAGTGAAGGCCGCTGGCTTAGCCGCGGTAATGTAGTCAACAAATTTTTTGAACTGAGAATACCAATAAATCAGTCCTTAAAGGACAAAGGAAGGTACGATCCCAAGTTAGATCAAGAGTGGGTTGCCGACCTTGCATTTTTAGTGGACATTACCGGACACATGAATGCATTGAACACAAGTTTGCAAGGAGAAAATCAGCTAATTTGTGAAATGGCTGAAAAGGTGCAAGCTTTCACTAGCAAGCTTGAGCTGTGGGAACGACAGCTCTCGTCAGGGAACGCAGTGCATTTCCCTACTGTCTACTGTGCGAGAACAGAATTGCAAAGAATGTTTCGGTACTTAGTGCAATAAAAGAGAAATTTCTCAAGCGATTTGGGGGATATATCATATTTATCCCAAGCTTTTGAATGGTTCTCGAGACCATTTGCTGTTTCTGCAGATGATATTCATCCCAATTTGCGAATGGAATTAACAGATCTACAGTGTAATTCTCTTGAGAGAGACAAGTTCCTTGTGGCAAGACGTGTGTTAGACTTTTATCATGACTTTCCACAGCAAGAGTTTCCTCGTCTCCATCGTGAAGCCGCGAAGATGTCAATCTTTGGCTCTACATACGTTTGTGAGATTTTTTCTGTTATGAAAATTAATAAGGCTCGGTTAAGAGCAAACATCAGTGATGAAAATTTACTTAACTGTTTGCATTTGTCTGTATGTAGAAATTTTGTCCCAGACATTAAACGTATTGTAAAATCCACCTGTGATAATTAAATAAAACGTAGCGTAGGTAATAGGTACTCTTTGAAACCATGATTTCTGTCAAACACTCCTACTAACCTTATTCCTTCATTCAAAAACGCAAGCTAGGAAACAAAACGCATTACGGCGGGAGGAGCGGAGAGATGGTATGGTGGGGAGGGGAGAGAAGCGTGTGGCCAACTTGCCCCTGTGTGCACGCAGAATACCCGTTAACTGCACACGAGCAAGTGCATCGCACACGTGCAGGATTCCTGCCCGCCCCTGATTGTAGACGAACAAGTTGCAGTTAAGACGGCTGTCCTTTAAACGCCTATAACTCCTATTTTTCAGTTATTTATAAATGTTCACACACACACACACACACACACACACACACACACACACACACACCCTTGCAGTTGTGCTACTCCTCAAGGTGATCTACCCCCCAGGAGGTCCACAACTCTTTCGTGGATATGTGCGTAGCGAGCACGGGACCCCGAGTTAATGTGGCCCTCCTTCCTTTCCGGGCTGCATACCTTCCTTCTCCGCATCCTTCCCTATCCCCCATCTTCGCCCCCCTCCCCTCACCACCTCCTCTTTCCTTCCCTTCCTCCCTCTCTTGGAGTATGTTTTGTGCCTACGTCTGGAGACGGACGCTCGAAAATGTCACACATTCTTAGCTTTCTCTGCTTGCACGTCTTCATCCTTCCTTTGTCCGTCTCTTTTCCTTACCTCTTCCCTCTACACTTTTCTCTGCTGTGGCGTTTGAAACTTCTCTTCTTTCCTTTCACTTCCTTTCACTTTCTTTGTTTTCCCTTTCTCTTTCTTCCTCCCTGTGCGTGTCTGAAGGCCGACCCACGCATTTTCATGGGTAGCCGGTGACGGGGTAACGCGTAATTCCCCACCCTGGGTAGACAGGTAGGACACGTACGTACCCCCTGGTAACGGCCAGGCCCAGGGAGGGGTGATTACCCGATCTGATGCCTTCCGAAAGTGCCGATTGGTCCCTCCGTCCGTTTGTCGGGAGGTGTGACCTGAGGTGTAAACAATCACTTAAGGCGGGAGTGCCCTCAAAGAGGGCCCCCACAAGGAAGGAGCGCGCCATCGGAGACGCCGGTAATCATGGGGATACTTTCGCCATGGTTTCCTCATCTTCTACTGTCTGCTCACAAGCGTAAGTTCAATGAGTCTCTGCAACAGACAGTCCTTCCATCGATGCCACAGTTCCTTGTTGTTTCTCGGTCTGACGAAGGTCATGACTTCTCCACAGTCAACCCTTTCATTATTCAGAAACGTGTCGACGCAATTGCAGGTTCTGTAAAGTCTTGTTCCAGATTACGAAATGGGACCTTGTTGTTAGAAACAGTCAGTGCCCTCCAGGCACAAAAATTGCTGCGTACTTCACTGCTACACACATTCCCTGTCCAGGTGGAAGTGCACCGCTCTGTAAATTCATCACGTGGGGTCGTTTATACACGCTCCCTCGACGGATTGTCCAAGGAAATTCAACACTACCTGTCTGACCAGGGTGTAACGGCTGTTCATAGTCATGAAAAGGGTTGACAAAAACATCATTCCAACCCGTACTGTCTTCTTGATACTTGACAGTTCAACTCCCATCGAAAATCAAAGCAGGCTATGAGAGAATTTCCGTTCGCCCTTACATCCTAAACCCTACGCGTTGCTGTCGGTGTCAGCGGTTCAGTCACACCAGCCAGTCCTGTTCCAGTCCGGCCAAATGTGTTACGCGTGGCAAGGATGCTCATGAGGGTGCTTGTCCACATCCATCCCCCCGCTGCATCAACTGTATGGGTGACCACGCTGCTTCCTCTCGAGATTGCCCCGTTTTTAAGGACGAAAAGCTCATCCAGGAAATCCGAGTGAAGGAAAAGGTGTCTACCTTTGCTGCTCGCAAATTATTCACCAGTCGAAAGCCCACTGTGCCTCAGACAGGAAAATACAGCACTGTCCTTGCCTCACCTTGGCCACGCAGACTTGTGATCTCACCTTTAGGGCCATGCTAGTCAGATCGGCCAGCGCAAAGATCGCTGTTCAACCTCCCCACTTTCGCCTGCTCACTCTATGGCTCTCACCCTTCATCGGGTTCTACTAAATCTCGAGCCCAAAAGTCAGACAGCAAGACTTCGAAAAAAGAGCATACTCGTTAAGATTTTTTACGTACCCCAACTTCACAACCATCGGTTCCTCCTTCATCTAAACATCGTACTTCTAAGAAGGCTACAAAGAAACCCAGTTCCTCTCCTTCTCCGCCAAGGCGTGTCTCATCTACAGCACAACCTGGCGGTAACCGCCCTCGGGCGTCTTCTGTGTCGCCGAGGCGCACTGCTGGCGGCCGATCGCTGGTGGCAGGAGCTGCTCCTGAACAACCTATGGATCAGGATCTTCTGCCTTCGGCTGAATGCCATTCCATGCTGTCGGTCGCAAGCTCTGAGCAGTCGTTGACGGCAGCCTTGGTCACATTCCTCCATTTTCCGTTCACCTTACGCCCATTATCCACTGGAATATCCGCGGCATTCGAGCCAATCGTGATGAATTGTCGATCCTCCTACTCGCCAGTCATCATCTGCCTTCAGGAAACAAAGCTGCGTCCCCACGACCGCTTTGTTCTCCTCCATTTTCAGTCCGTCCGATTTGATCTCCCCCTCTGTTGAAGGCACTCCAGCACATGGAGGACTTAAGATTCTTCTCCATGATCACCCAATCCTCTTAAACACTTCCTTCCAAGCTGTCGCTGTCCGTCATTCCCTTTCTGGATACACCTTTCATCTATGTACTGTACACATTCCATCGTCCACACCAATGGCACGAGCTGATCTCCTTCATCTTCTTGGTCAGCTTCCACCCCCCTATTTGCTGGTTGGGGACTTAAATGCTCACCACCCGCTTTGGGGACCTCCACATCCTTGTCCGCGTGGCTAACTACTGCTAGACGTCTTCCACCAAGCGGATCTTGTTTGCCTCAACACTGGGGACCCTACATATTTGTCTGCCTCCACGACAAATTTCTATCACTTGGACCTTTCGGTCGGTACTGTTCCGCTAGCTCGGCGCTGCGAATGGTTCGCCCTTGATGATACACACTCGAGTGACCACTTCCATGTGTCCTCAGACTGCAGCCTGAACTGCCATATATGCGCCCGAGACGCTGGAAGTTTGCCCAAGCCGATTGGACACTTTTTTCGTCTCTAGCGTCAGTCGATGACCGTCACTTTCCTAGCGTCGACGATGAGGTCACACATATTACAGACGTTATTCTTACAGCTGCAGAACGTTCAATACCACTCACCTCCGAATTGCCCCGCCCCCCCCTCCCAGTTCCTTGGTGGAACGAGGCATGCCATGACGCAAAACGTGAGCGGCGACGTGCTTTTCGCGTTTTCCGCCACCATCCTACTTTGGCCAACTGTATCCGCTATAAGCAGTTCCGAGCGCGATGCCGTCGTGTCATCCGCGATAGCAAGAAGGCAAACTGGAAATTCTTTATTTGCTCATTTAACACCTTCACTCCCTACTCGGAAGTTTGGAGTCTGATTCGATGGTTATCTGGCGTGCCTAGTTTCTCCCCGGTCTTTGGGCTCACTGTCGCGCATGATACGTTAGTGGACCCCGTCGCAATTTCTAACTCATTGGGTCAACACTTTGCTGAGATTTCGAGCTCTTCAAATTACCCGCCAGCGTTTCTCCCGAAGAAACGTGCAGCGGAAGTGCAACGTCTTGCTTTCTCCTCTCAAAATCGGGAAAGCTATAATACTGTTTTCTCCATGAGGGAACTGCAACATGCCCTCTCTTCTTCTCGCTCCTCCGCCCTAGGACCGGATGGTATCCACATCCAAATGTTGCTGCATTTATCAAACCATAGTCTGCGTTACCTCTTTCGCCTTTATAATCGAATTTGGACCGACGGTACTTTCCCAGACGATGGCGGGAAGCTATCGTCGTTCGTGTTCCGAAACCTGGAAAGGACAAACATCTCCCCTCTAGCTATCGCCCCATTTCTCTCACGAGTAGTGTATGTAAGGTTTTGGAGCGTATGGTGAATTGCCGTTTAGCTTGGTGGCTGGAGTCCCGCAGTCTTTTAACATCTTCCCAATGCGGATTCCGAAAGCATCGTTCTGCAGTTGACCATCTTGTTGCTCTCTCAACTTATATCATGAACAATTTTCTCCGGAAACGCCAAACAGTAGCAATATTTTTTGATCTGGAGAGAGCATACGATACCTGTTGGAGGACAGGCATCCTCCGCACACTGTTCTCTTGGGGCTTCCGAGGTCGGCTGCCCCTTCTTCTTCGCGAATTTATGGCAGAGCGCAAATTTCGAGTGCGGGTGGACACTACTCTCTCCCGTACTTTCTCCCGAGAAAACGGGGTACCCCAGGGTTCCGTGCTGAGTGTTATACTGTTTGCCATTGCCATAAATCCCATTATCGACTGTCTCCTGCCCGATGCTTCGAGCTCCCTCTTTGTGGACGATTTTGCGACCTGCTAAATCCCTCAACGGACCATCCTTCTCGAATGACGTCTTCAAGGATGTCTCGATCGCCTCCACTCTTGGAGCATCGAAACCGGCTTCCGTTTTTCTCGCAGTAAGACCGTTTGTGTTAATTTTTGGCGACGTAAGGAGTTTCTTCCACCCTCGTTACATCTAGGACCTGTCAACATTCCGTTTTCGGACGTCGCTAAATTCTTGGGTCTTATGTTTGACAGAAAACTGTGCTGGTCCTCACACGTTTCCTATCTTTCGGCTCGCTGTCTGCAATCCCTCAACACCATTCGTGTCCTGAATGGTATCTCCTGGGGAGCGGACCGAGTGGTCCTTCTCCGCCTCCATCGCGCCTTAGTGCGCTCGAAATTGGACTATGGAAGCATAGTTTACTCCTCTGCTCGGCCGTCTATTCTTCGTCGACTCGACTCTCTCCACCACCGTGGATTACGTTTAGTGTCTGGAGCTTTTTGTTCTTTCATGGCATGCACATTGGTCGACACTTCCCCATAATAAATTGCGGGACGTGAAAGCTCTCCCCTGTGCTTGGACCTCTTCCTCCCGAACGCGTCGTCGGGAGGAGATAATTTTAACTAGACTCCGGATAGGGCACTGTCTTTTTAGCCATCGACATCTTTTAAGTGGTGGTCCTCCCCAACTCTGTCCCCACTGCTCTCAGCTGTGGACGGTAAGATACCTTTTACTTGAGTGCCCTTATTTTACTCCGTTACGCGTCCGTCTTCAGCTGTCGCCTGATATATCTTCCATTTTAGCAGATGACACGCGCTCAGCGGATCGCGTTCTCGAGTTTATTAGTGCCAGTGAGATGTCAATCATTTGACGCTCTTTTTGGGGACAACCCCCCCTTCTTTAGTGGTTTTTTAAGCTTTCCTTCTATTTTTAGTTTTTCCAATTTTTGAGTTTCGTTCCCATTTCTGACTTTTTTTAAGTCACAGACTGGGCGCTAATGACCGTAGCAGTTTTGCGCCCTAAAACCGTAACAAAAAAAGTGATCTATATTTTGCCCTCCCACCTTGCTTGTCTCAGGTGTTAATGGACGACCCTTGCATGGAATCTGTCCTTGGTTTTCTTCGAGAACGTGGTTTTTCCTCTGAAGTACAAAGACATCACGTTTTTTCCTGGAATTTGAGTCACTCAGCTAGCGTAGGAGTTTATGGAGGCCCTGACCGCACCTGCACATTGGTTACATTCTTTCTGCCTTTACCCTATATTTTCTCTGGTTTGTAGTGCAGTTTTGTTCCCCCTTCTCTTCTGCCTTCTTCCCCTGGTGTTGTACCCATTTTATGGTGATAATGGTAAGGTGTCAGGACTTGCCGGTGGCGGTGCTGCTGATGCACCATGTATAACGTTTCTGAGAACTCCTGATCACCCTTTTCACACACCCCACTGCTGTTCTTCCCTCCTACTGCTGACCTGACGTCTTTCCCCCTCCTTGTTTGCATGTTATCCATTTCCCTTGATTGGACTGTGCTGTTTGTTTTTCCCTTTCTTCCTCCCATCCTAGATCATGATACCTATAACCTTGCTGTTTGGTCCCCTCCCCAAAATCAACCACACACTGCTTGCATGAGAGCCAGAGGTGGACCAATGCTTTATTGCTTTGCTCAATTTGTGATGCTCCTTCTCCTGAATTAATCATACACATTTCCATCCCATTCAGATAATGCCTTTACGGTTCGTCTTTTCTTTAATTTTTTTGGAGTTTGTTCTTCCCCCCTCATATTGAGGGTAGATTGAAGTTGTCACCAGCAACAATAATTCTGAGTGGGGTAACTATTTGAAATGCAAATTTTACTTTGCCAGTATGTAAAAGGAACATAATTAATATCCATTCTCAAGTATAACCTCTACCCTTACGAACTCACAGGAACTATTGCTTAAGTTTCGCTACGGGATAAACTGCTTCTAACAGGAACAAACACACCACCACCAACAACTGTATTCATTCTTTCCTTCCTGAACACCATTTGGTAATTTGCAAAAATTTCAGCTGAACTTTCCTCCAGCTTTAGCCAGCTCTCAATACAAATAACAATTTGAGCTTCATGCTTTCTATTACTTCGGACCAAGTGTTCTTTCACAACAGCTCAGACAATTTGCAACTACAATACTGATGGCTATGTCTGCCATCTTCCTGCCTTCGTCCCACACCCTTTGACTGAAGTCCTTGCCATATTCGGAGAACCTTTAACATTAAAAAAAACCACCCAGTCTTTTCCACGCAGTCAAATGCAACGATCTCCTGTGTTTACTGGACGACTGAACTATGAAGCAGAACGCGGAACCCCCATCACACTATGGCAGAAGTCGAGGAATCTGCAGTACGCGGTCACAGAACCATCTGAGCCTCTAATTCACACCATCCACTCGGTTCTATACAGGAAGTACGGAATATGCCCTGTCGACGATGCATCATCTTGCATGCAAGAATGGCAGTCGTTAACAATTCAAACATCCTCCCAAGTGTGAGGAAATGTCTGATCCAAAGTGGCAAACATAATTTTGACACGAGCCACCAGCTGCAGCTGGCTATACACTCTGCTCTTCATCGCATCCAGATGTAATCGATTCATATGGAACTTTGGTTATTGTGTGTTGACATTCGTCGTCAGCTGCTACAGGAAGCAGATGGCGCTGCAGACACAGTCTCACAGGCGCTGCACTGACGGCTAGCATCATCTACAGGGAAATTCCTGTTTCATACTTATATACCTGGTATGCAGCCCAGTCTTCAGGTCATTTTAGAACGAAACTTGTACCTTGGTCGATTGAAGAGTGCAATCTGGCACAGTCGTGCTGCTCTTCGATACTTTAAATGCCGCCTGCTGTTCAGAATTTAGAGACGCAAGGGTCAAGGCTTGACGTGTAATTAACAAGAGTGATAAAAGATCGTGGAAAGCTTTCCTGGATTCAGTCAGCTGTGCCACTTCCACGAAAGTATGGGAAGCCATCCAGAGGACTGCCAGTAAACACAGTCGTTTACCAATAAGAACACTGCTGAAACAGGGGTGTCTCCAGACAACGCCTGGAGGCACCGCTCAGACGACGGCAGAGCATCTGCGAAGACTACAGATAATGTCAGCCAGTATTCGACGTTTTGCGTCAGTGTGACTGTAGAGGGGTTAGCTGGACTTCAGACCCAGCAACTGAGTCCCACAACTCCCCTTTATCCATGTGAGATCTGTAATTGGCACTGTCTGAGACTCGGGCACTGCACCTGGTCATGAACAAATCTGGTACTGTATGCTTAGACATTTACCACCGGCGTCGAAGGGAATCCTGCTAGAACGTTTTAATTATATGGCAGACAGGCAACTTCCACAACTCGTGGAGAGAGGCAACGCTGATACCTCTCTTCAAATCAGGAAAGGACCGTACATGTCTCAGTTAAATGGATCTCGTCTTCACGAGCTGTGTAGGAAATACCATGCACATGGTTAACCATAGCCTGGTTTAGTTGTTAGAGCACCTTATCCGCCCTCAGTGTGGATTCCGGAGATTTCAGTCCACTGTTGACAATCTGATTCTCTTACAGGAGGCTATTCAGCAGACTTTCCTACGTAAACATTACTGTATCAGTATATTCTTAGATATCAGTGCGTTGTCAGATACTACTTGGAGGTACAATATTCCCGTGCAGCTCCGTCAATGGGGCTTTCGTGTCCGCCTCTCCAATTTCGTTTGGTCCTTCCTGTCTAAGCGCTTTCTTACGTCTGGAGCTGGTGTGCTGTCGGATCACTGAGCAGAATAATGACGTTTCCCTGGCCAGTGTTTAGTTACCCTCTTTGCCATAGCCTTAAACAGTACTTCATCTGCGGTAAGGAGTCCTGTACAGTGCTCCTTATTTGTGGAAGATTTTGCCGTTTTCCGGTCCTCGTCCAATGTTGCAACAGTGACCCTAAGTTGCAACTTAATGTTTGTGTGTGTTTGTGTGTGTTTGTGTGTGTTTGTGTGTGTGTTTGTGTGTGTGTTTGTGTGTGTGTTTGTGTGTGTGTTTGTGTGTGTGTTTGTGTGTGTGTTTGTGTGTGTGTTTGTGTGTGTGTTTGTGTGTGTGTTTGTGTGTGTGTTTGTGTGTGTGTTTGTGTGTGTGTTTGTGTGTGTGTTTGTGTGTGTGTTTGTGTGTGTGTTTGTGTGTGTGTGTGTGTGTGTGTGTTTGTGTGTGTGTGTGTGTTTGTGTGTGTGTGTGTGTTTGTGTGTGTGTGTGTGTTTGTGTGTGTGTGTGTGTGTGTTTGTGTGTGTTTGTGTGTGTTTGTGTGTGTTTGTGTGTGTGTGTGTGTGTGTGTGTGTGTGTGTGTTTGTGTGTGTGTGTGTGTGTGTGTTTGTGTGTGTGTGTGTGTGTGTGTGTTTGTGTGTGTGTGTGTGTGTTTGTGTGTGTGTGTGTGTGTTTGTGTGTGTGTGTGTGTGTGTGTTTGTGTGTGTGTGTGTGTGTTTGTGTGTGTGTGTGTGTGTTTGTGTGTGTGTGTGTGTGTGTGTTTGTGTGTGTGTGTGTGTGTGTTTGTGTGTGTGTGTGTGTGTGTTTGTGTGTGTGTGTGTGTGTGTTTGTGTGTGTGTGTGTGTGTGTTTGTGTGTGTGTGTGTGTGTGTTTGTGTGTGTGTGTGTGTTTGTGTGTGTGTTTGTGTGTGTGTGTGTGTTTGTGTGTGTGTGTGTGTGTTTGTGTGTGTGTTTTCGTGTGTGTGTGTGTGTTTGTGTGTGTGTGTGTGTTTGTGTGTGTGTGTGTGTTTGTGTGTGTGTGTTTGTGTGTGTGTGTGTTTGTGTTTGACATCAGTTACCATACCTGACTCTTAAAAGGAGGTGCTGAATATCAAAAATGTGCATTAGCCACAGAGTTTGAGGATTAGATGTGGCGCGTCTGCTTCAGTTTTTATAGGGCTTTTGTGCGTTCACAGCTAAGCTATGGATGTACACCGTACTGATCAGAGGCCTTCTTAAATGAAGATTATTGGCGCTATCCACCATGATATTTAACTCACCACAGGTGCTTACAGGACCAGCCCCCAGGAAGAAGTACGACCGCCTCCATCCCGTGCCATTGACCACTTCATTTGCCTCAGTTGTGTCCACTCCTTCCGCGGTATCCTCACCCCTCTCCTGTCCCCCCTCCGCCTCCTCCGCCCATCAAGGGGCTCTGCCTCCGCCTCCCAAATCCCTCCCTTCCAAATCCTCCTCCCCCGTGGCCCCCACCCCCTCTGCCCCAGGGGCCATCCTTCCTCCTCCTTCTCCCCACACGCCACCTGAGAAGCGATCCTCTTCTCAGGCGTCCATCGGGGACACGTTCCGGACCCCGGCTTCCGAGGTCCGGCGTTCCAAAACGGACCCCGCGCGTGAGGACCTTCTTCGGGTCCAGCCCACTATCCCTGTGCCTCCTCGGCCTTCCAAGAAGGCCTCCAAGAAGAAGTCTCTATCCCCCTCTCCACCTCGGCGCGTTTCGACTGACGCTCCATCCGTGAGTCGCCGCTCCCGGCCGTCCTCAGTTTCGCCGGGATGCTCTGCTGCCAGGCGCTCAGCTGGCCTTTCGTCGGCAAATGATGCTGCCCCTCCTACACAACCAGGGACAGCGGCCGCAGATGGCGACCAGTCGATGGAACCGGATCCGCCTCCCGTCGGTTGTAGCGTTGTTCCCTCGCAACCTGGCCCTCCGCGACCGTCGAGGTGACCAGCTCTTCCCCCGTCTCGTTCCCCTAACTTTTTGACTAGCGATGGCGTTGTTTCATTGGAACATAAGAGGTATTCGATCTCATCGGGAGGAATTACAACTGCTCCTCCGCCTGCACTGTCCGCTCGTCCTTGGACTCCAGGAAACCAAGTTGCGCCCGACTGACCGTATTGCCTTTACCCACTATACCTCGGAGCGGTATGACCTTACCCCTGTGGACGGCGTCCCAGCTCATGGTGGGGTCATGTTGCTCATTCGGGACGACGTCTATTACCATCCCATCCCATTGACTACCCCACTCCAAGCAATAGCTGTCCGCATTACTCTTTCTGCTTTTACTTTTTCAGTTTGTACCATCTACACTCCACCGCCGTCTGCCGTTAGTCGGGCTGACATGATGCACCTGATCGTTCAGCTTCCCCCGCCGTTTTTATTGTTTGGCGACTTCAATGCCCATCATCCCCTTTGGGGCTCTCCTGCATCCTGTCCAAGAGGCTCACTCTTGGCAGATGTCTTCAACCATCTCAATCTTGTCTGCCTCAATACCGGCACCCCGACTTTCCTCTCGGACTCCACTCATACCTTCTCCCACTTGGACCTCTCGATATGTTCTACCACTCTTGCCCGTCGGTTCGAGTGGTATGTCCTTTCTGACACCTATTCGAGCGACCACTTCCCCTGTGTCGTTCGTCTCCTGCACCACACCCCATCCCCACGTCCTTCGAGCTGGAACATACTGAAAGCTGACTGGGGACTTTACTCATCCCTGGCGACCTTTCCGGACCACGATTTTCCCAGTTGTGACAGTCAGGTCGAATACCTCACTGCTGTTATCATCCATGCTGCCGAACGTTCCATTCCTCGTACTACTTTTTCACGTCGCGTTTCCGTCCCCTGGTGGAACGAGGCTTGTAGGGACGCTATCCGTGCTCGACGACGTGCTTTACGCACCTTTCGCCGCCATCCTACGTTGGCGAATTGTATTGAATACAAACGACTCAGAGCGCAATGCCGTAGAGTCATCAAAGACAGCAAAAAAGCTTGTTGGGCCTCTTTCACCGGCTCCTTTAACAGTTTTACTCCCTCTTCCGTCGTTTGGGGTAGCCTGCGCCGGCTGTCGGGCATTAAGGCCCACTCCTCGGTACCTGGGCTGACCTCAGGTAATGCGGTCCTTGTTGATCCGGTGGCTGTCGCCAACGCCTTTGGCCGCTTTTTCGAGGTGGTTTCAAGCTCCGCCCATTACCATCCTGCCTTCCTTCCCAGGAAAGAGGCAGAAGAGGCTCGGCGACCTTCCTTCCACTCGCTGAATCTGGAAAATTATAATGCCCCCTTTACTATGCGGGAACTCGAACGTGCGCTTGCACTGTCCCGGTCCTCTGCTCCGGGGCCGGATGCCATTCACGTTCAGATGCTGGCACACCTTTCTCCGGCGGGCAAAAGCTTCCTTCTCCGTACCTACAATCGCGTCTGGACCGAAGGTCAAGTCCCCATGCGTTGGCGTGACGCCGTTGTTGTTCCTATACCCAAACCCGGGAAGGATAGACACCTTCCTTCTAGTTACCGCCCCATTTCTCTTACAAGCTGTGTCTGTAAGGTGATGGAGCGCATGGTTAATGCTCGGTTAGTCTGGATTCTTGAATCTCGACGGCTACTTACTAATGTCCAATGCGGCTTTCGTCGCCGCCGCTCCGCTGTTGACCACCTCGTGACCTTGTCGACATTCATCATGAACAACTTTTTGCGAAGGCGCCAAACGGTAGCCGTGTTCTTCGACTTGGAGAAGGCTTATGACACCTGTTGGAGAGGAGGTATCCTCCGCACTATGCACAGGTGGGGCCTACGCGGTCGCCTGCCCCTTTTTATTGATTACTTTTTAACAGATCGAAAGTTTAGGGTACGTGTGGGCTCCGTATTGTCCGACGTCTTCCTCCAGGAGAACGGAGTGCCTCAGGGCTCCGTCTTGAGCGTAGCCCTTTTTGCCATCGCGATCAATCCCATTATGGATTGCATTCCACCTAATGTCTCAGGCTCTCTCTTTGTCGATGACTTCGCGATCTACTGCAGTGCCCAGAGAACATGCCTCCTGGAGCGCTGCCTCCAGCGTTGTCTAGACAGCCTCTACTCATGGAGCGTGGCAAATGGCTTCCGGTTCTCTGAAGTAAAGACGGTTTGTATCAACTTTTGGCGATATAAAGCGTTCCTTCCGCCATCCTTACATCTCGGTCCCGTTGTTCTCCCATTCGTGGACACAACTAAGTTTCTAGGGCTCACGTTGGACAGGAAACTGTGTTGGTCTCCACACGTCTCTTATTTGGCGGCCCGTTGTACACGTTCCCTTAATGTCCTCAGAGTTCTTAGCGGTTCATCTTGGGGAGCGGATCGCACTGTCCTGCTTCGCTTGTATCGGTCCATAGTCCGATCGAAGCTGGATTATGGGAGCATCGTCTACTCGTCCGCTCGGCCGTCCCTCTTACGCCGGCTCAACTCCATCCACCATCGGGGGTTACGTCTTGCGACCGGAGCCTTCTACACTAGTCCTGTCGAGAGTCTTTATGCTGAAGCTGCCGAGTTACCGTTGACCTACCGGCGCGACGTACTGCTGTGTCGGTATGCCTGCCGGCTGTCGTCTATGCCCGACCACCCCTCTTACAAGTCCTTCTTCGCCGATTCTCTCGACCGTCAGTACGGGTTGTATGTGTCTGCCCTGCTGCCCCCCGGAGTCCGCTTCCGTCGTCTGCTTCGACAATTGGATTTTGCCCTCCCTACCACCTTCAGAGAGGGTGAGAGCCCGACACCACCTTGGCTCCAGGCTCCGGTTCATATTTATCTCGACCTCAGCTCACTCCCGAAGGATGGTACTCCGGCTGCAATGTATTGCTCACGGTTTGCCGAACTTCGTGCTCGACTTGCCGGTCACACCTTTATTTACACCGATGGCTCCAAAACTGATGATGGTGTCGGCTGTGCCTTTGTCGTCGGGGCCGCCACATTTAAATACAGGCTCCTCGACCAATGTTCCAGCTTTACGGCCGAGCTTTTTGCTCTCCATCAGGCCGTTCAGTATGCCCGCCGCCACCACCATTCATCATATGTACTCTGCTCTGACTCACTCAGTGCTCTTCAGAGCCTTGGAGCTCCCTATCCGGTCCATCCCTTGATACAACGGATACAGCAGTCCCTCCATTCTTTGGCTGATAACGGTGGTTCTGTCAGCTTTCTGTGGGTTCCCGGACATGTGGGAGTGCCTGGGAATGAGGCTGCGGATGCTGCAGCCAAGGCTGCAGTCCCCCTGCCTCGGCCAGCCTCCCATTGTGTCCCGTCATCCGACGTTCGTGGGGATGTCTGTAAGAGGCTTGTGTCGTTGTGGTGGGATGCTTGGTCATCCCTCCAAGGAAACAAGCTCCGGGCAGTAAAACCGCTACCAACTGCTTGGACAACATCCTCCCGACCATCTCGGTGCGAGGAGGTCCTTCTGACCAGGTTGCGGATTGGGCATTGCCGGTTTAGCCACCGCTACCTGCTCTCCGGTGACCCAGCCCCGCAGTGCCCGTGTGGTCAGGCATTAACAGTGCGCCATGTTTTATTGTCGTGTCCCCGTTTTAGTCAATTTCGTGTTGTCCTGTCCCTGCCATCTACTTTACCGGATGTTTTAGCTGATGACGCTCGAGCAGCTGCTCGTATTCTGCGTTTTATAACTTTAACTGGCTTGTCCAAGGACATTTAATCTTTTTACTTATTTTGTCTGCATCTTTGTCGGGTCCTTCTGGTGTCCCCTCCATCCCCTTGAGTTTTACCAGATTCCATGTGCTCAAACAACAGTGACTGGGCGCTAATGACCTCAGCAGTTGAGCGCCCTTAAACCCAAACAAAAAAAAAAAAAAAAAAAAACAGGACCAGCCCCCTACCCAGGCTCTGTCTGAAGAACTACTCACCATCCGGCAGAAGCTCCTAATGGTTCATCAGACAAATACGAGGTGCGACAATAAAGTAATGACACTGATGTGAAAAAATGTTGCTTATCGTTTTAGTCAATTTTAGTGTTGTCTCCTTCAAAGTAGTTCCCTTCTGATTGCACACACTTTCTCCTGCCCTTCTGCCATCGATGGTAACATTCCTGAAACTCATCTTCTGTAATACCCTCAAAGATCCTCGTCACAGCTTTTTGGAGACCTTGTTTTGAAAGTGGTGTCCTTTGACCGCCGTTTTGACTCTTGGAAATAGAAAAAAGTCGCACGGAGTGATATCTGATGAACAAGGTGGCTGTGGTAGTACTGAAATTTATTTTGAGGTTAAAAATTGCTGTACTAACAGCAGTATGGAATGGCGCATTATCGTGATGCAGAATCCAATTATCATTAATGTTGGCACGGACACGAAGAACTCGTTTACGAAGTCTTTCTAAAATTTCTTTGTAGTAATATTGGTTAACTGTTTGTCCAGGAGGCACCTACTCTTTATGAACAATTCCCTTGAAATTAAAGAAGCACACAAGCATGCGTTTCACTTTTGACTTTGACATGCGAGCTTTCTTGATTTGGGTAATCCCTTTGTGCACTATTGCGAAGTTTGGCATTTTGTCTCTGGATCGTACCGAAAAAACAATTTTCATCACCAGTGATAACACAGCTCAAAAATTCTGGATTGATTTCCGTTTGCTCTAATAGATCGGCTGCCACATTTTTTCGTGTTCCTCGCTGTTGTGGTGAGAGATTTTTGGGGACTATTTTTGCACAAATCTTTCTCATACCAAGATCTTCAGTTATTATTAGACAAACCGTTTCTCGATTGATGTTCTGTTCTTCTGCAATCATTGTCACGGATAGTCTTCGATCAGATAGTATGAGTTCTTGGACAAGTTAGCATCCGTCCGTGAGATTGATGGTCGCCCATTGTGGTCATCTTAAACATTCGTTCTGCCTTCACTAAACATTTTATGCCAATGAAAAACTTGAGCTCTTGACAGAATCCCCCCCCCCCCCCCCCCGCGTCTCCAAAAGCCTTCTGAAACTTACTGGAAGATGTCACGTTTTCACCCACTCTTCAGGGCGAAAAGGAATGGCGTACCATTACGCAATGTAATGCGGTTCCATTTCTGTGACTAGACACACATGTTAACTTATTACAACACAACTCACGACTGAGAAGTTGCATCGATGTGCCGCCTGGACTAAAAGCAGCTTATAGACGAAGGTCAAAGATAATGTGCCTAAGCAAGCCTGCAGGGTTGCCACATCTTGCAGAGAAAATGTCACATTACTTTGTCGCACCTCAAAAGCTTCTCACAGTTCAGATGTTGCTCGTCCACGTCTGGAATGTGCATGAGCAACAATGCCATTTAGGATCAGAGTGCAGTTGCGTGAAAAATCCCAAAGCCAGGGATTTAATCGCCTGCCACTGTGCAGAGGCCCAGTGTAATTTTAGCTTCGATGCAGTACAGGAGTCAGCACTGCTGCTTCTGTTTTTAGTGCGATATTTTCTAACATTCTAAATAACCACCACAACTATGTAGTTGTCTTTATGGATGGATTCAAACAGGGGGCTTCGTTGGTTGCTCTGTAGTCTTCCTGTCCTCAAAGTCCGACTGCCCCAATACGTTACTATCTTCGGCGCAGAATTGCATGGATGTTGTGGGCACTGGAGGAGATGTGACATTCTTAAAGAGCTACATTCCATGTCTGTTTCGATTCTGAGTGCCTTCTACTCTCTACAACATTTGCACCCAGCAGACAGTGATTCGGGATATGCAGGATATTTCTCCAGCGACGACCACTGGGGAAGGTGTCTTTCTACATCTACATCTATACTCCGCGAGCCACCTTACGGTGTGTGGCGGAGGGTACTTATTGTACCACTATCTGATCCCCCCCCTTCCCTGTTCCATTCACGAATTGTGCGTGGGAAGAACGACTGCTTGTAAGTCTCCGTATTTGCTCTAATTTCTCGGATCTTTTCGTTGTGATCATTACGCGAGATATATGTGGGCGGTAGTAATATGTTGCCCATCTCTTCCCGGAATGTGCTCTCTCGTAATTTCGATAATAAACCTCTCCGTATTGCGTAACGCCTTTCTTGAAGTGTCCGCCACTGGAGCTTGTTCAGCATCTCCGTAACGCTCTCGCGCTGACTAAATGTCCCCATGACGAATCGCGCTGCTTTTCGCTGGATCATGTCTATCTCTTCTATTAATCCAACCTGGTAAGGGTCCCATACTGATGAGCAATACTCAAGAATCGGACGAACAAGCGTTTTGTAAGCTACTTCTTTCGTCGATGAGTCACATTTTCTTAGAATTCTTCCTATGAATCTCAACCTGGCGCCTGCTTTTCCCACTATTTGTTTTATGTGATCATTCCACTTCAGATCGCTCCGGATAGTAACTCCTAAGTATCCAGAATGAGATTTTCACTCTGCAGCGGAGTGTGCGCTGATATGAAACTTCCTGGCAGATTAAAACTGTGTGCCCGACCGAGACTCGAACTCGGGACCTTTGCCTTTCGCGGGCAAGTGCTCTACCAACTGAGCTACCGAAGCACGACTCACGTCCGGTACTCACAGCTTTACTTCTGCCAGTACCTCGTCTCCTACCTTCCAAACTTTACAGAAGCTCTCCTGCGAACCCTGCAGAACTAGCACTCCTGAAAGAAAGGATATTGCGGAGACATGGCTTAGCCACAGCCTGGGGGATGTTTCCAGAATGAGATTTTCACTCTGCAGCGGAGTGTGCGCTGATATGAAACTTCCTGGCAGATTAAAACTGTGTGCCCGACCGAGACTCGAACTCGGGACCTTTGCCTTTCGCGGGCAAGTGCTCTACCAACTGAGCTACCGAAGCACGACTCACGTCCGGTACTCACAGCTTTACTTCTGCCAGTACCTCGTCTCCTACCTTCCAAACTTTACAGAAGCTCTCCTGCGAACCCTGCAGAACTAGCACTCCTGAAAGAAAGGATATTGCGGAGACATGGCTTAGCCACAGCCTGGGGGATGTTTCCAGAATTTCTGGAAACATCCCCCAGGCTGTGGCTAAGCCATGTCTCCGCAATATCCTTTCTTTCAGGAGTGCTAGTTCTGCAGGGTTCGCAGGAGAGCTTCTGTAAAGTTTGGAAGGTAGGAGACGAGGTACTGGCAGAAGTAAAGCTGTGAGTACCGGACGTGAGTCGTGCTTCGGTAGCTCAGTTGGTAGAGCACTTGCCCGCGAAAGGCAAAGGTCCCGAGTTCGAGTCTCGATCGGGCACACAGTTTTAATCTGCCAGGAAGTTTCATATCAGCGCACACTCCGCTGCAGAGTGAAAATCTCATTCTGGAAACATCCCCCAGGCTGTGGCTAAGCCATGTCTCCGCAATATCCTTTCTTTCAGGAGTGCTAGTTCTGCAGGGTTCGCAGGAGAGCTTCTGTAAAGTTTGGAAGGTAGGAGACGAGGTACTGGCAGAAGTAAAGCTGTGAGTACCGGACGTGAGTCGTGCTTCGGTAGCTCAGTTGGTAGAGCACTTGCCCGCGAAAGGCAAAGGTCCCGAGTTCGAGTCTCGGTCGGGCACACAGTTTTAATCTGCCAGGAAGTTTCAACTCCTAAGTATTTTACGGTCGTTACCGCTTCCAATGATTTACCACCTATGGCATAATCGTACTGGAATGGATTTCTGCCCCTATGTATGCGCATTATATTACATTTATCTACGTTTAGGGAAAGCTGCCAGCTGTCGCACCATGCATTAATCCTCTGCAGGTCTTCCTGGAGTACGTACGAGTCTTCTGATGTTGCTACTTTCTTGTAGACAACCGTGTCATCTGCAAATAGCCTCACGGAGCTACCGATGTTGTCAACTAAGTCATTTATGTATATTGTAAACAATAAAGGTCCTATCACGCTTCCTTGCGGTACTCCCGAAATTACCTCTACATCTGCAGATTTTGAACCGTTAAGAATTACATGTTGTGTTCTTTCTTCTAGGAAATCCTGAATCCAATCACAAACCTGGTCCGATATTCCGTAAGCTCGTATTTTTTTCACTAAACGTAAGTGCGGAACCGTATCAAATGCCTTCCTGAAGTCCAGGAATACGGCATCAATCTGCTCGCCAGTGTCTACGGCACTGTGAATTTCTTGGGCAAATAGGGCGAGCTGAGTTTCACATGATCTCTGTTTGCGGAATCCATGTTGGTTATGATGAAGGAGATTCGTATTATCTAAGAACGTCATAATACGAGAACACAAAACATATTCCATTATTCTACAACAGATTGACGTAAGCGAAATAGGCCTATAATTATTCGCATCTGATTTATGACCCTTCTTGAAAATGGGAACGACCTGCGCTTTCTTCCAGTCGCTAGGTACTTTACGTTCTTCCAGCGATCTACGATAAATTGCTGATAGAAAGGGGGCAAGTTCTTTAGCATAATCACTGTAGAATCTTAAGGGTATCCCGTCTGGTCCGGATGCTTTTCCGCTACTAAGTGATAGCAGTTGTTTTTCAATTCCGATATCGTTTATTTCAATATTTTCCATTTTGGCGTCCGTGCGACGGCTGAAGTCAGGGACCGTGTTACGATTTTCCGCAGTGAAACAGTTTCGGAACACTGAATTCAGTATTTCTGCCTTTCTTCGGTCGTCCTCTGTTTCGGTGCCATCGTGGTCAACGAGTGACTGAATAGGGGATTTAGATCCGCTTACCGATTTTACATATGACCAAAACTTTTTAGGGTTCTTGTTTAGATTGATTGCCAATGTTTTACGTTCGAATTCGTTGAATGCTTCTCTCATTGCTCTCTTTACGCTCTTTTTCGCTTCGTTCAGCTTTTCCTTATCAGCTATGATTCGACTACTCTTAAACCTATGATGAAGCTTTCTTTGTTTCCGTAGTACCTTTCGTACATGATTGTTATACCACGGTGGATCTTTCCCCTCGCTTTGGACCTTAGTCGGTACGAACTTATCTAAGGCGTACTGGACGATGTTTCTGAATTTTTTCCATTTTTGTTCCACATCCTCTTCCTCAGAAATGAACGTTTGATGGTGGTCACTCAGATATTCTGCGATTTGTGCCCTATCACTCTTGTTAAGCAAATATATTTTCCTTCCTTCCTTTCTTGGCATTTCTTATTACACTTGTAGTCATTGATGCAACCACTGACTTATGATCACTGATACCCTCTTCTACATTCACGGAGTCGAAAAGTTCCGGTCTATTTGTTGCTATGAGGTCTAAAACGTTAGCTTCACGAGTTGGTTCTCTATCTGCTCGAAGTAATTCTCGGACAAGGCAGTCAGGATAATGTCACAAGAGTCTCTGTCCCTGGCTCCAGTTCTGATTGTGTGACTATCCCATTCTATACCTGGTAGATTGAAGTCTCCCCCTATTACAATAGTATGATCACGAAACTTCTTCACGACGTTCTGCAAGTTCTCTGAGGCGCTCAACTACTACGGTTGCTGATGCAGGTGCTGAGTACCATGGCACATGGGTATTGCGGGAAACGAAAGGGTGGATCAAGCAGCCAAGGTGGTGTCGCGATCCTCATTTCTTTAAAGTGTGCAGTCGCCCTGCTTGCTGTCACCTCGCTGTTGAGTTAGTCATACGTAGATGGGAAGACTAGTGGCAGGAAGTAACCTCACGTCGACGGGACAAGGTCCTACTGCCTCGTTTTCGCATAGGCGAAAGCGCTATGGTGCATGGAGGACCGTCCAATGTGTTGTGCTTCTGGTGTGTAAATCACTGTGCGCCACATTCTATTGGATTGCACTATTTTTCGACCACAGGGCCGCGGCAGATTTGCCGACAGAACTACCGTCTAGTTTAGGTAACGTTCAAACGAATTAGCTCTAAAGTTTTATGAATAGTCAAATATTTGTCCTAAGATTTTAGGGAGATGGTTTAATGTGTTCAGACGGTGACTGGCTTACCCATGTTCTTTGCAAGTGGTTGGACAGTGACGTTTCACTGTGCCTTTGTTTCAGCTCCTGTCGTTTCATTTGTTTGTCCCCTGTATAGCTCTTTTTACGCTTTATCCGTTTTCTTCTCGTGTATAATAACATTCTAGTAATTTTATCTGAATTACTTTCTTTTAATGTTGGTAAGGGCGCTGGTAACTTGGCCTTCGCTGTTGAGAGCCGATAAGCTGCACACGCACACGCGCTCCGTGTGTTTCAAATTCCTTTTTTATAAAAATGAGGTGGCATGTGTACTGCAATAATTATTCACCATAATTTGATCAGCATTTGTCAACAGATTCATCCACTGAAAGTGGAACAAGCGAGTTGTAAGGCAGTGGTCTGTCAGGCAAGCCTTCCTCGTCATCCTGGAGCATCAGAACTCCCGGCAATGGCCGACGTGCCAGACGACCCTTGCTGTGGCTGATTGGCGCTCGTGAGGAGAGCCCCTGATCGGAGTAGGTGGTATCAGGGCGGACGCTATGCAAATGAAACGCATACGGGTCCAGAACTCTGGCCGTTCTTCTGCGGCCATCTCTCTACGTGGAAGCGATTCTTCTAGTACTGCTTCTCTTGCCCCTTCGGCCTTCCCTTCCATGGCTAACCCCTGGGCAGAAGGTCAGGCCTGTCAGCTAGGGGCGAAACAGTTCCCCCGTTATCTAGTTTGCACCAGGACTGATGGGGATACTTTCACCAATACCAAACCTTTGTTCTTTGTGGAACACATTGAACACAAGTTTGGCGTAGTGGACTCCCTGAGCAAGATGCGCTCGGGTTCGTTGCTGATCAAAACTGCTTCAGTTGCCAAATCTGAGGCTCTTCGTGCCTGTACCCATCTTGGCACAATTCCTGTGTCTATTACCCCCCCTCCCACCAGTCTCTAAATATGGTACAAGGTGTGATTTTTCACAGGGACCTCATGCTCCAAACTGATCAGGAACTTCAGGACAATCTCGGACAGCGGGGTGTTCAGAAGGGTCCTAAGGATAATCGCATTGATACTGGTTCCTTTATCCTGGCCTTTGAAGGGGATACCCTCCCTGAGAAAGTAAAGATTATGGTTTACTGATGTGCTGTGAAACCGTACATCCCACCTCCTATGAGGTGTTTTAAGTGCTTGCGTTTTGGACACGTCTTCCCGCTGTTCACTGGTCCATCCCTGTGGTGACTGTGGACGTAGACTCCATGAGGGGAGTCGCTGTGTTCCCCCTCCTGTGTGTGTTAATTGTCAAGGCAGTCATTCTCCATGTTCACCAGATTGCCCAGTATATAAGAAGGAAAAGAAAATACAGGAGTAAAAGTCCCTCGATCGTTTAACGCAGAGGCTCGTAAGAAATACACACGTATTCACCCTGTCTCCATGACATCTAGTTACGCTTCAGTTAAATCTTAAACCCCTTCCTCCCCCTTCCTTACCCCCCTTCCTTACCCCTCTCCTCCCCACTCCCCTGCGGCTCCCACACCTTCTCCTATGGGCGAGGCTCCCCTTCCCCAGCTGAAGAAGTGTCCCACTCCTTTGGCGTCTGCCGGTCAAGGGCGCCTCTCCCGGGATGCCCCTTCCCGGCCAAAGGTCTGCTGCCACGCAACGACCGCGAGAGCCATGGTCTGTCAGCCCCCAGGTCGCCTGGTCTCTTTCTGTTCCCGATCTTGCTGCAGCTGGCTCCTTTATGCCACACCACCATCCTCGATCTCAGACTGAAAAGAGACAAAATAAGTCCCGCGACAAAGAGCCTCTGGTGTCACCAGAGGTCCCATCCCCGGCTTCACAACCGGGTTCTGACCTGCCGTTCATGGATGTCGCCCCCTCCTTGTCGGTGATGGGTGGGGACCTGGTTGTGTGACTGGCTTTAGCGTGTTCAACCCCATTTAAATCGTCGTTCTCTGGTTATCCAATGGAATTGTAATGGATACTATCGTCACCTTCCGGAATTGAGATCCCTTGTTTCGTCCTACTCTGCAGCTTGTGGGGTTCTACAGGAATCTCATTTTACTGATGCTCACTCACCGACCTTCCGTAGGTACCGTGTTTTCTTTCGAAATCGGGTCAGACTCCTGCGGGCTTCTGGTAGCGTTTGTACGTTGGTCCGTACATACATTGCTAGCATGTGGATTCCTCTTCAAACTACATTGGAAGCGGTTGCTGTTAGGGTCCACCTGGACTCTGAGGTCACGTTTTGCAATCTGGGTCTCCCTCTTGACAGGAATCTGACACCTGCTGCCTTAATTGCCCTTCTTCAGCAACTTCCTCCTCCCTGCCTCCTCCTTGGTGATTTTAATGCTCATCATCGCTTGTGGGGCAGTGCATTTCCATGTAGACGAGGTCTTGTCATAGACCAGTTTATTGCAGACCACGACTTGTGCCTTCTTAATAATGGCTCCCCTACTCATTTCAGTGCCGGTCATGGTACCTTTCTGCCATCGATCTTTCTTTGTTCTCCCTCTCTCCTCCCTTCATTACACTGGTCGCCACACGACGACCTTTGTGATAGTGACCATTTCCCATTGATTCTCTCTCTCTCTCTCTCTCTCTCCCTTCCCGCTCCCCGATGGACAGGTTACCGCGTTGGTCTTTCAACGCGCCGATTGGCCTCTATACACTGCACAGGTCGTGTTTTCTCCCTCTTTGTTGGGTTGTATTGATGACTTGCTACGTGACGTGTCCGACGCGATTGTTCGCGCTGCTAGCCTTGCTGTCCCGCGCTCATCTGGACCATTTCGTCGCCGGCAAGTCCTGTGGTGGAGTACGGCCATCGCCACTGCCATCACCATCCGTGAACGCCGTCGAGCTTTGCAACACCTTCAGAGGCACCCATCTGTAGCCAGCCTTACTACCTTTAAACACCTTCAAGCTAAAGCCCGTTATTTAATCAAACAGAGCAGGCGGATATGTTGGGAACGATTCGTTTCTTCCCTTGGTTCTACTGTCCCTCTGTCACGGGTATGGGCTACACTTGGCTCTCTCAAAGGTTGCCATCGGCAGTCCAACCTCCCAGGCCTTCACCTCCTAGATGGCCTTTGTACGGACCCATTAGTTCCTGCGGAACATCTTAAAACCCATTTTGCAGTGGCATCAGCATCAGCCTCCTATCTGGCTGCTTTCCTTCACCAGAAACAGCGAGCTGAAGCTTCCACCTTACGTTTTACCCCTTGTGAGTAAGAATCTTATAACGGACCTTTTACTAAATGGGAATTTCTTTATGCACCTTCTTCTCATGATACGGCTCCTGGTCCAGATTCCATTCATAACCAACTGCTTCAACATCTTAGTGCTCCACAACGGCAACACCTTCTTCGGCTCCAGGGTGACTTCCCTTCTCACTGGAGGGATAGCATTGTGGTTCCTGTCCTTAAGCCTGGTAGGAATCCCCTATCTGTTGACAGCTATCGGCCAATTAGTCTAACCAATGTTGTTTGTAAGTTACTTAAAGGAATGGTAACCCGTCGGCTCAATTGGGTCCTCGAATCTGTGGAACTATTGTCCCCTTACCAGTGTGGCTTCCGAGAGGGACGGTCTCCAATCGATCATGTACTTCGCTTGGAATCCGCAGTTCGGCAGGCATTTTTCCAGCGCCGCCATTTTGTTGCTGTGTTTTTACCTTCACAAGGCCTATGACACGGCCTGGCGCCATCACATCTTACTTACCCTTCATCAGTGGGGTCTTCAGTGCCCACTCCCGATTTTTATCCGCCAGTTCCTGTTCCATCGGTCATTCAGGGTTCGGGTTGGTACTGTTTCTAGTTCTCCATGGACCCAGGAGATGGGCATCCCACAGGGTTTTGTCTTGAGTGTCGGTCCTTTGGCCGCCCCTGCCCTGTTTCTGGATGATTTCTGCATTTGGGTTAGTTCCTCTTCGATGGTCTCTGCAAAGCGGCAGCTACAGGGAGCTATACGGAGTGTCTCTACATGGACCCTCTCCCACGGGTTTCAGTTCTCTCCTCTAAAATCGCGGGTGGTCCATTTCTGTCGCCGTACTACGATCCACCCTGATCCAGAGCTTTATCTCGATGGACAACGATTGCCTGTGGTCCCACAGTTTCGATTCCTGGGTCTTCTTTTTGACAACAAGCTCACTTGGGTAGCCCATATCACACTGCTGAAGGTAGGATGTTTCCGTAAACTCAATGTCCTTAGCTTCCTTGGCAGACCGCTACCTCCTTCTCAGTCTTTATTGTGCTTGAGTTCTGTCTCGCTTGGACTATGGTTGTCAAGTTCATGGTTCAGCTGCTCCTTCCACACTGCACGTGCTGCATCCAGTCCACCATCATGGTATCCATTTGGCCACTGGTGCCTTCTCTACCAGCCCTGTTGATAGTCTCCTGGTTGAAGCTGGGATCCCCCCCCCCCCTTTCTGTTAGACAGTCCCAGCTTCTGGTGTCTTATGCACTCGCTATCCGTTCCTCTCCCACTCATCCTTCCTATTCTACCCTGTTCCCAGATCATGGACGTCGCACACAGATACCCACCCTCGGGTGGGTTTACTGGTTGGGCTCCGCCTTGTGACTCTTCGCGGTGATTTTCAGCTACCTTCTTTGTCCTGCCTTCCTCGCTCCCTCCCGTCTAGTCCCCCCTTGGTTAGTTCCTCAGCCTCGAATTCAGATGGATCTCAATCAAGGTCCGAAAAATTCCATCCCCCCGTTGGTGTTCAGTTCCTTTTTCCGCCAAATTTTATGGGAGTTTCGGGATGCTGTTGTTTTTTTTACACTGATGGCTCTAAATCTGCTCCCCCCCTGCGGGTCCTGGGTAAGAATAGGCCCGAGGTATTCCTGCCTGTCGTAAGAGGCGACTAAAAGGAGTTTCAACTGTTTCGGCCTTCCATGTGATGGTACCCCTTGGGGTTTGACCTCCTTTTTCAAAATTCTGCGGAAGTAAGAGCCTTTTGGGGAAGGACACCTTACGTGGTGTACCACTGGTCCTCAGTGCACTAAGACCTCGGCACTCAGCATTGTAACGGCGTTGTAACCACACCCATTATTCCCCAAATTGAGCCTAAATGCCTGATGGGTTGCACAAGTTACGCCCATAGTGCGTCCCCATCTGCACCTACGATCATGGACTTTCCATGGCACCCAAAATCCAGCACGGTAGCCAGCCCGTTGTGGTGGGGTCATCATGTACCCTCTAGGTTGTAGCCTCCTGACAACACAGGGATCGTACTGCCGATACCTGAGCTGCACCCTCCCCACGTCGGCCAAGGAGTAGATGCCCGTCTCCTTGGGGCATCAGGACTCCCAGCAATGGTCATCCTGCCAGGTGGCCCTTGCTGAGGCTGGGTGGCGCCCATGGGGAGAGCCCCTGGTCGGAGTGGGTGGTATCGGGGCGGACGTTTCGCAGATGAGACGTCAACATGTATCAGGTCGATCTGCGGCCGAGTCTTTTAAGAAGAAAGGTACTGTCTCTGGTTCTGGTTCCCTGCCCTTTCCCCCTTGGCCACTCCCAGGGAGGAAGTACAGGCCCGCCGGCTTGGGGCGAAGTACTTCCCCCACTATTTAGTCTGTTCTCGGACCGATGGGGGGGACGTTCGCCACCTCCTAGCCCATGTTCTTTGTCCAGCACATCGAGGACATCTTCGGGGAAATCGAGGCTCTCAGTAAAATGCGTTCGCGGTCTGGTCTTATAAAGATCGCCACACAGTCAGCGGCGCTCCAGGCATGCAACCGACTAGGGGACATCCCAATGTCCATTGTCCCGCATCTGGCACTGAATAGGACGCAGGGGGTTATTTTTCATTGGGACCTCCTGCTGCAATCTGATAAGGAGCTCAGGGCCAACCTGGTGCGCCGAGGTGTGCATTTCGTCCAGAGAGTCCAACGTGGCCCCAAAGAACGTCGTTGTACACCGGGGCCTTTATCCTCGCCTTCGAGGGGAGTTTCTTCCGGAGAAGGTAAAGGTGATATGCTACCGGTGCGACGTGCGACCTTACGTCCCGCCTCCTATGTGCTGCTTTCGGTGTTTGCGCTTTGGGCACATGTCGTCACGGTGTGAGGCTGAGCCCCTTTTGTGGCGAATGTGGACGTCCACTTCATGAGGAACATACATGCACCCCACCACCTCGGTGTGTAAATTGTCCTGGCATCCACAGCCTAGATCGTCAGACTGCCCCGCGTGTCAGATGGAGAAGAAGATTCAAGAATTAAAAACTTTGTATCGTCTCTTATTCTGAGGCCAGGAAGAAGTATGCCTGCCTCCAACCCGTGACATTGACAACTTCGTTTGCCTCGGTCGTGTCCACTCCTTCCACAGTCCCCCCTGCGGGTCCGGGGATTAGAATAGGCCCGAGGTATTCCTGCCTGTCGTAAGAGGCGACTAAAAGGAGTCCATCCCCCTCACGGGGGTAGTTAGCGCCTGCGTCCGGAGACGGACGGTTCCACGACCTATAATCGTGGTCTTTTTGGTTTTTCACTTCTCGTTTCTTCCTTCCCTTTGTTGGTTCCTTTCTTTGCTATTCTCCACCTCAATGTCTTCCTTACTCTTTCCCTTGACTTCTCATTGCCTTTTTCTCATTGCCTTCTCATTGCCTTTTTCTCCTTGCCTTCTCATTGCCTTTTTCTCCTTGCCTTCTCATTGCCTTTTTCTCCTTGCCTTCTCATTGCCTTTTTCTCCTTGCCTTCTCATTGCCTTTTTCTCCTTGCCTTCTCCTTGCCTTCTCATTGCCTTTCTCTCCTTGCCTTCTCATTGCCTTTCTCTCCTTGCCTTCTCATTGCCTTCTTCTCCTTGCCTTCTCATTGCCTTCTTCTCCTTGCCTTCTCATTGCCTTCTTCTCCTTGCCTTCTCATTGAATTCTTCTCCTTGCCTTCTCATTGAATTCTTCTCCTTGCCTTCTCATTGAATTCTTCTCCTTGCCTTCTTCTCCTTGCCTTCTTCTCCTTGCCTTCTTCTCCTTGCCTTCTTCTCCTTGCCTTCTTCTCCTTGCCTTCTTCTCCTTGCCTTCTTCTCCTTGCCTTCTTCTCCTTGCCTTCTTCTCCTTGCCTTCTTCTCCTTGCCTTCTTCTCCTTGCCTTCTTCTCCTTGCCTTCTTCTCCTTGCCTTCTTCTCCTTGCCTTCTTCTCCTTGCCTTCTTCTCCTTGCCTTCTTCTCCTTGCCTTCTTCTCCTTGCCTTCTTCTCCTTGCCTTCTTCTCCTTGCCTTCTTCTCCTTGCCTTCTTCTCCTTGCCTTCTTCTCCTTGCCTTCTTCTCCTTGCCTTCTTCTCCTTGCCTTCTTCTCCTTGCCTTCTTCTCCTTGCCTTCTTCTCCTTGCCTTCTTCTCCTTGCCTTCTTCTCCTTGCCTTCTTCTCCTTGCCTTCTTCTCCTTGCCTTCTTCTCCTTGCCTTCTTCTCCTTGCCTTCTTCTCCTTGCCTTCTTCTCCTTGCCTTCTTCTCCTTGCCTTCTTCTCCTTGCCTTCTTCTCCTTGCCTTCTTCTCCTTGCCTTCTTCTCCTTGCCTTCTTCTCCTTGCCTTCTTCTCCTTGCCTTCTTCTCCTTGCCTTCTTCTCCTTGCCTTCTTCTCCTTGCCTTCTTCTCCTTGCCTTCTTCTCCTTGCCTTCTTCTCCTTGCCTTCTTCTCCTTGCCTTCTTCTCCTTGCCTTCTTCTCCTTGCCTTCTTCTCCTTGCCTTCTTCTCCTTGCCTTCTTCTCCTTGCCTTCTTCTCCTTGCCTTCTTCTCCTTGCCTTCTTCTCCTTGCCTTCTTCTCCTTGCCTTCTTCTCCTTGCCTTCTTCTCCTTGCCTTCTTCTCCTTGCCTTCTTCTCCTTGCCTTCTTCTCCTTGCCTTCTTCTCCTTGCCTTCTTCTCCTTGCCTTCTTCTCCTTGCCTTCTTCTCCTTGCCTTCTTCTCCTTGCCTTCTTCTCCTTGCCTTCTTCTCCTTGCCTTCTTCTCCTTGCCTTCTTCTCCTTGCCTTCTTCTCCTTGCCTTCTTCTCCTTGCCTTCTTCTCCTTGCCTTCTTCTCCTTGCCTTCTTCTCCTTGCCTTCTTCTCCTTGCCTTCTTCTCCTTGCCTTCTTCTCCTTGCCTTCTTCTCCTTGCCTTCTTCTCCTTGCCTTCTTCTCCTTGCCTTCTTCTCCTTGCCTTCTTCTCCTTGCCTTCTTCTCCTTGCCTTCTTCTCCTTGCCTTCTTCTCCTTGCCTTCTTCTCCTTGCCTTCTTCTCCTTGCCTTCTTCTCCTTGCCTTCTTCTCCTTGCCTTCTTCTCCTTGCCTTCTTCTCCTTGCCTTCTTCTCCTTGCCTTCTTCTCCTTGCCTTCTTCTCCTTGCCTTCTTCTCCTTGCCTTCTTCTCCTTGCCTTCTTCTCCTTGCCTTCTTCTCCTTGCCTTCTTCTCCTTGCCTTCTTCTCCTTGCCTTCTTCTCCTTGCCTTCTTCTCCTTGCCTTCTTCTCCTTGCCTTCTTCTCCTTGCCTTCTTCTCCTTGCCTTCTTCTCCTTGCCTTCTTCTCCTTGCCTTCTTCTCCTTGCCTTCTTCTCCTTGCCTTCTTCTCCTTGCCTTCTTCTCCTTGCCTTCTTCTCCTTGCCTTCTTCTCCTTGCCTTCTTCTCCTTGCCTTCTTCTCCTTGCCTTCTTCTCCTTGCCTTCTTCTCCTTGCCTTCTTCTCCTTGCCTTCTTCTCCTTGCCTTCTTCTCCTTGCCTTCTTCTCCTTGCCTTCTTCTCCTTGCCTTCTTCTCCTTGCCTTCTTCTCCTTGCCTTCTTCTCCTTGCCTTCTTCTCCTTGCCTTCTTCTCCTTGCCTTCTTCTCCTTGCCTTCTTCTCCTTGCCTTCTTCTCCTTGCCTTCTTCTCCTTGCCTTCTTCTCCTTGCCTTCTTCTCCTTGCCTTCTTCTCCTTGCCTTCTTCTCCTTGCCTTCTTCTCCTTGCCTTCTTCTCCTTGCCTTCTTCTCCTTGCCTTCTTCTCCTTGCCTTCTTCTCCTTGCCTTCTTCTCCTTGCCTTCTTCTCCTTGCCTTCTTCTCCTTGCCTTCTTCTCCTTGCCTTCTTCTCCTTGCCTTCTTCTCCTTGCCTTCTTCTCCTTGCCTTCTTCTCCTTGCCTTCTTCTCCTTGCCTTCTTCTCCTTGCCTTCTTCTCCTTGCCTTCTTCTCCTTGCCTTCTTCTCCTTGCCTTCTTCTCCTTGCCTTCTTCTCCTTGCCTTCTTCTCCTTGCCTTCTTCTCCTTGCCTTCTTCTCCTTGCCTTCTTCTCCTTGCCTTCTTCTCCTTGCCTTCTTCTCATTGCCTTCTTCTCATTGCCTTCTTCTCATTGCCTTCTTCTCATTGCCTTCTTCTCATTGCCTTCTTCTCATTGCCTCCTTCTCATTGCCTCCTTCTCATTGCCTCCTTCTCATTGCCTCCTTCTCATTGCCTCCTTCTCATTGCCTCCTTCTCATTGCCTCCTTCTCATTGCCTCCTTCTCATTGCCTCCTTCTCATTGCCTCCTTCTCATGGACTTCTCTGGTCTCCGCCTTGGCGTTTGAGACAGTCTGTCCTCTTTCTCCCTCTCTCTCTTCTTTTTCCTCTTCTTCCTTCCTCCCTGTGCGTGTCTGAAGGCCGACCCACGCGTTCGCACGCGTAGCCGGTGACGGGGTAACGCGTAAGTCCCCGCCCTGGGTAGACATGTAAGGCACGCGCGTACCCCCTGGTAAAGGCCAGGCCCGGGGAGGGGTGATTGCCTGAGCTGATACCTTCTGACCATGCCGATTGGTCCCTCCGTCTGTTTCTCGGGAGGTGTGACCTGAGGTGTAAACATTCACCTAAGGCGGGAGTGCCCTCTGAGAGGGTCCCCACAAGGAAGGAGCGCGCCATCGGAGACGCTGGCAATCATGGGGGATTCCTCCGCAATGGATTCTACTCCATCGCTTTCGACTTCGACCCAAAAACGGAAACGTGACGAGCCAACAGTGACAAAAGTACTACCGCCTGCCCCACAGTTCCTCGTAGTTTCTCGCACTGAGGACGGAAAGGATTTTTCCTCTGTCAACCCTTTTGTTATTCAGAAGGGCGTTGATGCCATAGCCGGATCTGTCAAATCTTGTACCAGGTTGCGTAACGGCACCTTTTTACTAGAAACTGAGAGTGCCTTTCAGGCACAAAAACTGCTTCGGGGCACCCTCCTGTACACGTTCCCTGTCCGGGTGGAGGCCCACCGAACTTTGAATTCGTCTCGTGGTGTAGTCTATACTAGCTCCTCGACGGATTGACTGACGAGGAGCTTCAATCTTTCCTCGCTGAGCAGGGCGTGACTGCTGTCCATCGGGTCATGAAAAAGGTCAACAACGACCTTGTACCGACCCGGACACTTCTCTTGACCTTCGATAGTGTTAAGCTGCCATCGCGCATCAAGACAGGCTACGAGGTTATTTCTGTTCGCTCCCATGTCCCGACACCTACGCGCTGCTACCAGTGTCAGCGTTTCAATCACACTCGACAGTCTTGTTCCAATGCGGCTAAATGTGTCACTTGTGGCAGGGATGCCCATGAGGGTGACTGTCCACCTCCGTCTCCTCGTTGTGTGAACTGTCAGGGTGACCATGCCGCATCCTCCCGCGACTGTCCTGTCTATAAGGAAGAACGCTGTATCCAAGAAATTCGGGTCAAAGAGAAAGTGTCCACCTCGGCTGCTCGCAAGCTATTGGCTAGTAGGAAGCCCACGCTGCTCCCAGCGGGGAAATACAGCACTGTCCTCGCCTCTCCTCGGACTACCCGGGAGGTAGCAACCCAGACATGCGATCTGACCTTCAGCACCACGGTCGTCCGTTCGGCCAGTGCTAAGATCGCGCGGTCGACGTCTCCTCTTCCTCCCATCACCCCACAGACACCAGCCACTTCCTCAGCTTCTGCTAAGTCGAAGACCCCGAAGTCAGATGCACGGGCCTTCAAGAAGGAACCATCCCGTGCAGACTTCCTACGTACCTCGACCTCCCAGCCTTCGACCGGTACTTCCACCAAACGTCCTTCCAAAAAGGCTCATAGGAAGCACAGTTCTCCTTCTCCGCCACGGCGCCTTTCTTCTCCTGCGCCACCCAGCGGTTGCCGCCCCAGGCCGTCATCCGTTTCGCCTGTCCGCACCGCTGGTAGCCGAACATCTGGCCGTTCACCGGCGGAGGAAGCTCCCCCTCCCGGCCATCCTCCCGAGATGGCCGATGACCCTATAGACCCCATGGACGATGACTGTCCGCCTACTGATAGCGGCGGCAGTGCTCGCTCGAAGCCAGGCCCTAAGCGGCCTTCGAGGTGACCCCTTCTCTCCTCTTCCTTTTCTTACGATGGCACTTATTAACTGGAATATTCGCAGCGTTCGCTCCAACCGAGAGGACTTGAAGTTGCTGCTCCGCTTGCATCGTCCGCTCGTCGTAGCCCTCCAGGAAACGAAGCTACGCCCATGCGATCAAATTGCCTTGGCACACTACACCTCTGCGTTTTGACCTACCCCCTGTGGTCGGTATCCCAGCTCATGGAGGGGTTATGTTGCTGGTCCGGGATGATATTTACTACGATCCCATCACGTTGCACACCGGCCTGCAGGCAGTTGCCATCCGCATTACTCTCCCCACCTTTACGTTTTCCTTTTGTACCGTTTACACTCCATCGTCCTCTGCCGTTACCAGGGCAGACATGATGCAACTTATTGCTCAGCTACCTGCACCGTTTTTGTTAACTGGAGACTTCAATGCCCACCATCCCCTTTGGGGTTCTCCAGCCTCCTGCCCGAGGGGCTCCTTGTTCGCAGACCTTTTCAACCAGCTCAATCTTGTCTGCCTCTATACTGGCGCCCCTACTTTTCTTTCGGACACATCTCATACCTATTCCCATTTAGACCTCTCCATATGTACTCCCCAACTTGCACGCCGGTTTGAGTGGTATGCACTTGCTGATACATATTCGAGCGACCACTTCCCGTGTGTTATCCATCTCCTGCAGCATACTTCCTCTCCGTGCTCCTCTAGTTGGACCATCTCCAAGGCAGACTGGTGGCTCTTTTCTTCCAGGGCGACCTTTCAGGATCAAACCTTCACAAGCTGCGATCGTCAGGTCGCACACCTCACGGAAGTCATTCTCGCTGCTGCTGAATATTCCATCCCTCACCCTAATTCTTCTCCACGTCGCGTACCGGTCCCCTGGTGGACCGCAGCATGTAGAGACGCTTTACGTGCTCGTCGACGTGCTTTACGCACCTTTAAACGCCACCCTACAGTGGCGAATTGTATTAATTATAAACGATTACGTGCTCAGTGTCGTCGTATTATTAACGAAAGCAAGAAAGCCAGCTGGGCTGCTTTCACAAGCACCTTCAACAGTTTTACTCCTTCTTCTGTTGTCTGGGGTAGCCTGCGCCGGCTATCTGGCACTAAGGTCCACTCCCCAGTTTCTGGCGTGAAGGTCGCGAATGAAGTCCTTGTGGCCCCTGAGGCTGTCTCCAATGCCTTCGGCCGCTTTTTCGCCGAGGTTTCGAGCTCCGCTCATTACCACCCTGCCTTCCTCCCCCGCAAACAGGCAGAGGAGGCTAGGCCACCTGGCTTTTGCTCCTCGAATTGTGAAAGTTATAATGCCCCATTCACCATGCGGGAACTCGAAACCGCACTTGGCCGATCACGGTCCTCCGCTCCAGGGCCTGATTCTATTCATATTCAGATGCTGAAGAACCTTTCTCCTGCGGGTAAAGGTTTTCTTCTTCATACATACAATCGCATCTGGATTGAGGGACATGGTCCCGCATGCTGGCGCGAGTCTATTGTTGTCCCGATTCCTAAGCCGGGGAAGGACAAGCACTTGCCTTCCAGTTATCGACCTATCTTACTTACCAGCTGTGTCTGTAAAGTGATGGAGCGAATGGTTAACTCTCGATTGGTTTGGCTGCTCGAGTCTCGAAGCCTACTTACCAATGTACAATGTGGATTTCGAAGGCGCCGCTATGCTGTTGACCATCTGGTTACCTTGTCGACCTTCATTATGAATAACTTCTTGCGGAAGCGCCCGACCGCGGCTGTGTTCTTTGATTTGGAGAAGGCTTACGACACCTGTTGGAGGGCGGGCATTCTCCGCACCATGCATACATGGGGCCTTCGCGGTCGCCTCCCTCTTTTTATTCGTTCCTTCTTAATGGATCGACAGTTCAGGGTACGTGTGGGTTCTGTCCTGTCCGACACCTTTCGCCAGGACAATGGGGTGCCACAGGGCTCAGTTTTCAGCGTCGCTCTGTTCGCCATCGCGATCAATCCAATAATGGATTGCCTCCCAGCTGATGTATCAGGCTCCCTTTTTGTGGACGATTTTACCATCTATTGCAGCGCGCAGTGTACACGTGTCCTGGAGCGCTGTCTTCAGCGTTCTCTTGACCGTCTTTACTCCTGGAGTGTAGCCAATGGCTTCCGTTTTTCTGCCGAGAAGACGGTCTGTATTAACTTCTGGCGCTACAAAGAGTTTCTCCCACCGTCCTTACGACTTCGTCCCGTTGCTCTCCCAATCTTGGAGACCACCAAATTTTTAGGCCTTACCTTTGACAGGAAACTTAGCTGGTCTCCACATGTCATATTTGGCCGCCCGTTGTACCCGTTCTTTAAATGTCCTCCGTGTTCTCAGTGGTATGTCGTGGGGAGCGGATCGAACCGTCCTACTTCGTCTATATCGGTCGATCGTCCGCTCCAAGCTGGATTATGGGAGCTTCGTATACTCCTCTGCACGGCCATCCATCTTACGCCGCCTCAACTCCATACAACATCGGGGTTTACGACTTGCGATCGGAGCATTTTATACCAGTCCCGTAGAGAGTCTTCATGCTGATGCTGGCGAATTGCCACTCACCTACCGGCGCGATATACTGCTTTGTCGGTATGCCTGTCGGCTACTGTCAATGCCCGACCATCCGTCTTATCGTTCCTTTTTTGACGACTCTCTTGACCTTCAATACGGGTTGTATGTCTCTGCCCTGCTACCCCCTGGAGTTCGCTTTCGTCGCCTCCTTCAACACCTTAATTTTTCACTCCCTACAACCTTTCGAGTGGGCGAGAGCCGCACGCCACCTTGGCTCCAGGCTCAGGTCCGCGTTCACCTTGACCTCAGCTCGCTCCCAAAAGAGGTCACCCCCGGTTCGGTCTACCACTCCCGTTTTTTTGGAACTTCGTTCGAAGTTCATCAACATGACTTTCATTTATACAGATGGCTCTAAGACCAATGACGGGGTCGGGTGTTCCTTTATTGTCAGGGCACAAAGTTTCAAATACCGGTTCCATGACCATTGTTCGGTCTTCACAGCTGAGCTCTTTGCCCTCTACCAGGCTGTTCTTTACATCTGCCGCCACCGACATTCTGCTTATGTCATCTGCTCAGATTCTCTGAGCGCCATCCAGAGCCTCAGTGATCCGTACCCGGTTCACCCTTTCGTACACCGGATCCAACGCTCTCTTCAGCGGCTGGTGGACGTCGGTCCGCCGGTTAGCTTTCTGTGGGTTCCTGGCCGTGTCGGTATCCCTGGGAACGAAGCTGCAGATGCCGCGGCCAAGGCTGCGGTCCTCCAGCCTCGGACAGCTTCTTGTTGTGTCCCTTCGTCCGATTTTAGCAGGGTCATTTGTCGGCGCGTTGTGTCGCTGTGGCATGCCGATTGGGCTGCACTTACCGACAACAAGCTTCGGGCCTTAAAACCTCTTCCCGTGGCTTGGACGTCCTCCTCACGCCCTTCTCGGCGGGAGGAGGTCGTTTAAGCAAGGTTACGAATTGGACACTGCCGGTTCAGCCATCGCCATCTGCTGACGGCTGCGCCTGCGCCGTTCTGCCCATGTGGGCACTTGCTGACGGTTAGGCACATTTTAATGTCCTGTCCAGATCTTACCACAATGCGCCTCGATCTTAACCTGCCTAATACTTTCGATGCAATTTTAGCGGATGACCCACGAGCAGCTGCTCGTGTTCTTTGTTTTATCAGTTTGACGAACCTCGCTAAGGACATTTGATGATGTTGTTTTTTAATCCTATGCCTGTCAGTCTCTTTTATCGTGTTTTCCCTTTTAGTTGTTGTTGTCAACTTGTGCCTCGCGGTGCATTCTTAGAGTAGTCAGGGCGCTAATGACCATTGAAGTTGTGCGCCCTAAAACCACAAAAAATAAAAAATAAAAAAAATCCTTCCACAGTATCCTCACGCCTATCCTGTCCCACCTCCACCTCCTCACCCCATCCGGGGTCTATGCCTCCGCCTCCCAAATCACTCCCTTCCAAATCATCCTCCTTCGTGGCCCCTGCCCCCTCTGCCCCAGAGGCCACCCTTCCTCCTCCTCCTCCTCCTCCTCCTCCTCCTCCTCCTCCTCCCCCTCCGCCGCCTGAGAAGCGATCCTCATCTCAGGCGTCCATCGGGGAAACGTTCCAGACCCTGGCTTCAGAGGTCCAGTGTTTCAAAACGGACCCCGCGCGTGAGGTCCTTCTTTGGGTCTATCCCACCATCCCCGTGCCTCGTCGGACTTCAAAGAAGGCCTCCACGAAGTCTTTAAGCCCCTCTCCACCCCGGCGCGTTTCGTCTGACGCTCCATCTGTGAGTCGCTGCTCCCGGCCGTCTTCAGTTTCGCCGGGATGCTCTACTCCCAGGCGCTCAGCTGACCTCTCGTCGGCGAATGATGCTGCCTCTCCTACGCAACCCAGGAAAGCGGCCGCCGCTTTCGAACATAAGAGGTATTCGATCTAATCGGGAGGAATTACAACTGCTCCTCCGCCTGCACTGTCTGCTCTTCCTTGGTCTCCAGGAAACCAAGTTGCGCCCAACTGACCGTATTGCTTTTACCCACTATACCTCGAAGCGGTCTGACCTCCACTCTGTGGACGGTATTCCAGCTCATGGTGGGGTCATGTTGCTCGTTTGGGACGATGTCTATTGCCATCCCATCTCATTGACTGCCTCACTCCAAGCAATAGCTGTCTGTATTACTCTTTCTGCCTTTACTTTTTCTGTTTGTACTGTCTACACTCCATTGTCATCTGCAGTTAGTCGGGCTGACATGATGCATCTGATTGTTCAGCTACCTCTGGCGTTTTTATTGTTTGGCGACTTCAATGCCCATCATCCCCTTTGGGGCTCTCCTGCATCGTGTCAGAGAGGCTCCCTCTTGGCGGATGTCTTCAACCATCTCAATTTTGTCTGCCTCAATACTGGCGCCCCGACTTTCCTCTCGGATTCTACTCATACCTACTCCCACTTGGACCTCTCGATCAGTTCTACCACTCTTACCCGTCGATTCAAGTGGTATGTCCTTTCTGACACCTATTTGAGCGACCACTTCCCCTGTGTCGTTCCTCTCCTGCACCACACCCCATCCCCACGTCCTTCGAGCTGGAACATACCGAAAGCTGACTGGGGACTTTAATCCTCCCTGGCGACCTTTCCGGACCACGATTTTCTCAGTTGTGACAGTCAGGTCGAATACCTCACGGCTGTTATCATCAATGCTGCCGAACGTTCCATTCCTCGTACTGCCTCTTCTTCACGTCGCGTTTCCGTCCCCTGGTGGAATGAGGCTTGTCGAGACGCTATCCGTGCTCGACGACGTGCTTTACCCACCTTTCGCCGCCATCCTATGTTGGCGAATTGTATTGGATACAAACCACTCCGAGCGCAATGCCGTAGAGTCATCAAAGACAGCAAAAAAGCTTGTTGGGCCTCTTTCACCAGCTCCTTTAACAGTTTTACTCCCTCTTCTGTCGTCTGGGGTGGCCTGCGCCGGCTGTCTGGCATTAAGGCCCACTCCTCGGTAACTGGCCTGATTTCAAGTGATGAGGTCCTTGTTGATCCTGTGGATATCTCCAACGCCTTTGGCCGCTTTTTCGCGGAGGTTTCAAGCTCCGTCCATTACCACCCTGCCTTCCTTCCCAGGAAAGAGGCAGAAGAGGCTCGGCGACCTTCCTTCCACTCGCTGAATCTGGAAAATTATAATGCCCCCTTTACTATGCGGGAACTCGAACGTGCACTTGCACTGTCCCGGTCCTCTGCTCCGGGGCCAGATGCCATTCACGTTCAGATGCTGGCACACCTTTCTCTGGCAGGCAAAAGCTTCCTTCTTCGTACCTACAGTCGCTTCTGGACCGAAGGTCAGGTCCCCATGCCCCCCCAGGGGGTCCACAACTCTTTTGTGGATACGTGCGTAGCGAGCACGGGACCCCGAGCTAATGTGGCCTTCCTTCCTTTCCGGGCTGCGTACCTTCCCATTCCGCATCCTTCCCCATCCCTATCTTCGCCCCTCCTCCCCTCACCACTGGCTCTTTCCTTCCCTTTCTCCCCATCTGGGAGTATGGTTTGTGCCTACGTCCGGAGACGGACGCTCGTAAATGTACTGCATTCTTCGCCTTCCTTGCTTTTATGTCTTCTTCCTTCCCTTGTCCTTGTCTGTCTTCTTCCTTCCCTTGTCCTTCTCTTTTCCTTACCTCTTCTCTTTCCCTTTTCTCCGCTGCGGCGTTTGAGACCTCTCTTCTTTCCTTTCCCTTGATCTTTCTTCCTCCCTGTGCGTGTCTGAAGGCCGACCCACGCCTTTCGTGCGTAGCCGGTGACGGGGTAACGCGTAATTCCCCGCCCCGGGTAGACAGGTAGGACACGTACGTACCCCCTGGTAACGGCCAGGCCCAGGGAGGGGTGATTACCCGAGCTGATACCATCCGAAAATGCCGATTGGTCCCTCCGTCCGTTTGTCGGGAGGTGTGACCTGAGGTGTGAACAATCACCTAAGGCGGGAGTGCCCTCAGAGAGGGCCCCCACAAGGGAGGAGCGCGCCATCGGAGACGCCGGTAATCATGGGGATTCTTCCGCAATGGTTTCCTCACCTTCCACTATGTCTGCTCACAAACGTAAGTATACTGAGTCTCAGCCACAGACGATTCTTCCATCGTTGCCACAGTTCCTTGTTGTTTCTCGGACTGATGAAGGTCACGACTTCTCCACGGTCAACCCTTTCATTATTCAGAAAGGTGTCGACGCAATTGCCGGTCCTGTAAAGTCTTGTTCCAGATTACGGAATGGCACCCTGTTGTTAGAAACACACAGTGCCCTCCAGGCACAAAAATTGCTGCGTACTTCTCTGCTCCACACCTTCCCTGTCCAGGTGGAACCGCACCGTACCTTAAATTCCTCGCGTGGAGTCGTTTATACACGCTCCCTCGATGGATTGTCTGACGACGAATTTCAGCACTATCTGTCTGACCAGGGCGTAACGGCAGTTCATAGAGTTATGAAACGGGTTGACACGAACATCATTCCAACCCGCACTGTCTTCTTGACATTTGACACAGTTCAACTCCCATCGAAAATCAAAGCAGGCTATGAGATAATTTCCGTTCGCCCTTACGTCCCAAACCCTACGCGTTGCTATCGATGTCAGCGGTTCAATCACACCAGCCAGTCCTGTTCCAATCCAGCCAAATGTGTTACGTGTGGCAAGGATGCCCATGAGGGTGCTTGTCCACCTCCATCCCCTCGCTGCATCCACTGTATGGGTGACCACGCTGCTTCCTCTCGAGATTGCCCCGTTTTTAAGGACGAGAAGCTCATCCAGGAAATAAGAGTGAAGGAAAAGGTGTCGACCTTTGCTGCTCGAAAATTATTCGCCAGTCGCAAGCCCACTGTGCCTCAGACAGGAAAATACAGCACTGTCCTTGCTTCTCCTCGGCCAACAAAGGAGGCGGCCACGCAGACTTGCGACCTCACCTTTAGTACCACGGTCGTCAGATCGGCCAGCGCAAAGATCGCTCGTTCAACCTCACCACTTTCGCCTGCCCACTCTATGGCTCACCCTTCGTCGGGTTCTGCTAAATCTCGAGCCCAAAAGTCGGACGCCAAGTCTTCGAAAAAAGAGCATACTCGTGAAGAGTTTTTACGTAACGCAACTTCACAACCATCGGTTCCTCCTTCATCTAAACATCATTCTTCCAAGAAGGCTACAAAGAAACCCAGTTTGCCCGCATCTCGTGGTCGTGCGGTAGCGTTCTCGCTTCCCATGCCCGGGTTCCCGGGTTCGATTCCCGGCAGGGTCAGGGATTTTCTCTGCCTCGTGATGGCTGGGTGTTGTGTGCTGTCCTTAGGTTAGTTAGGTTTAAGTAGTTCTAAGTTCTAGGGGACTTATGACCACAGCAGTTGAGTCCCATAGTGCTCAGAGCCATTTGAACCATTTTTTGAAACCCAGTTCCTCTCCTTCTCCGCCAAGGCGGGTCCCCTCCACAGCACCACCTGGCGGAAATCGCCCTCGGCCATCTTCTGTGTCGCCGAGGCGCACTGCTGGTGGCCGGTCAACTGGCCGATCGCTGGTGACAGGGACTGCTCCTGAACAACCTATGGATCAGGATCTTCTGCCTTCGGCTGAACGCCATTCCATGCTGTCGGTCGCAAGCTCTGAGCAGTCGTTGACGGCAACCTTGGTCACATTCCTCCATTTTCCGTTCACCTTACGTCCATTATCCACTGGAATATCCGCGGCATTCGAGCCAATCGGGATGAATTGTCGGTCCTCTTACGATCCTACTCGCCGGTCATCTTCTGTCTTCAGGAAACAAAGCTGCGTCCCCATGACCGCTTTGTTCTCCCTCACTTTCAGTCCGTCCGATATGACCTCCCCTCTGTTGAAAGCACTCCAGCCCATGGAGGACTCATGATTCTTCTCCATGATACTCTCCATTATCACCCAATCCCCTTAAACAGTTCCTTCCAAGCTGTCGCCGTCCGTCTTTCCCTTTCTGGATACACGTTCTCTCTTTGTACTGTATACATTCCATCATCCACACCAATGGCACGAGCTGATCTCCTTCATCTTCTTGGTCAGCTTCCACCCCCCCCATTTGCTGGTTGGGGACTTAAATGCCCACCACCCGCTTTGGGGATCTCCACATCCTTGTCCACGTGGCTCCATATTGCTAGACGTTTTCCACCAAGCGGATCTAGTTTGCCTCAACACTGGGGTCCCCACATTTTTGTCTGCCTCCACGACAAATTTCTCTCATTTGGACCTTGCGGTCGGTACTGTTCCGCTAGCTCGGCGCTTCGAATGGTTCGCCCTTGATGATACACACTCGAGTGACCACTTTCCATGTGTCCTCAGACTGCAGCCTCAACTGCCATATATGCGCCCGCGACGCTGGAAGTTTGCCCAAGCCGATTGGACACTTTTTTCGTCTCTCGCGACATTCGATGACCGTCGCTTTCCCAGCGTCGACGATGAGGTCACACATATTACCGACGTTATTCTTACCGCTGCGGACGTTCAATACCACGCACCTCCGAATTGCCCCGGCGCCCCCCAGTTCCTTGGTGGAACGAGGCATGCCGTGACGCACTACGTGAGCGGCGACGTGCTCTTCGCAATTTCCGTCACCATCCTACTTTGGCCAACTGTATCCGCTATAAGCAGCTCCGTGCGCGGTGCCGTCGCGTCATCCGCGATAGCAAGAAGGCAAGCTGGAAATTCTTTATTAGCTCATTTAACACCTTCACTCCCTCCTCGGAAGTTTGGCGTCGGCTTCGACGGTTCTCAGGCGCGCCTAGTTTCTCCCCGGTCTCTGGGCTCACTGTCGCGCATGATACCTTAGTGGACCCCGTCGCAATTTCTAACTCATTGGGTCAGCACTTTGCTGAGATTTCGAGCTCTTCAAATTACCCGCCAGCGTTTCTCCCGAAGAAACGTGCAGCAGAAGTGCGACATCTTGCTTTCTCCTCTCCAAATCACGAAAGCTACAATACTGTTTTCTCAATGCGGGAACTCCAACATGCCCTCTTCTTCTCGCTCCTCCGCCCCAGGACCGGATGGAATCCATGTCCAGATGTTGCTGCATTTATCAACCCATAGTCTGCGTTACCTTCTTCGCCTTTATAATCGAATTTGGACCGACAGTACCTTTCCCAGACGGTGGCGGGAAGCTATTGTCGTTCCCGTTCCGAAACCTGGAAAGGACAAACATCTCCCCTCTAGCTATCGTCCCATTTCTCTCACGAGTAGTGTCTGTAAGGTTTTGGAGCGTATGGTGAATTACCGTTTAGCTTGGTGGCTGGAATCCCGCAGTCTTTTAACACCTGCCCAATGCGGATTCCGAAAGCATCGTTCAGCAGTTGACCATCTTGTTGCTCTCTCCACTTACATCATGAACAATTTTCTCCGGAAACGCCAAACGGTAGCAATATTTTTTGATCTGGAGAGAGCATACGATACCTGTTGGAGGACAGGCATCCTCCGCACACTGTTCTCTTGGGGCTTTCGAGGCCGGCTGCCCCTTTTTCTTCGCGAATTTATGGCAGAGCGCACATTCAGGGTGCGGGTGAACACTACCCTCTCCCGTACTTTCTCCCAAGAAAACGGGGTACCCCAGGGTTCCGTGCTGAGTGTTGTACTGTTTGCCATCGCCATAAAGCCAATTATGGATTGTCTCCCTCCTGATGTCTCGGGCTCCCTCTTTGTGGACGATTTTGCGATCTACTACAGCTCTCAACGGACCAGCCTTCTTGAACGACGTCTTCAAGGATGTCTCGATCGCCTCCACTCGTGGAGCATCGAAACTGGCTTCCGTTTCTCACCCAGTAAGACCGTTTGTGTCAATTTTTGGCGACGTAAGGAGTTTCTTCCGCCCTCCTTACATCTAGGTCCTGTCAACCTTCCATTTTCAGACGTCGCTAAATTCTTGGGTCTTACGTTTGACAGAAAACTACTGGTCCTCCCACGTTTCCTATCTTTCGGCTCGCTGTCTGCGATCGCTTAACACCCTCCGTGTCCTGAATGGTACCTCCTGGGGAGCGGACCGAGTGGTCCTTCTCCGCCTCTATCGCGCCTTAGTGCGCTCGAAATTGGATTATGGAAGCATAGTCTACTCCTCTGCTCGGCCGTCTATTCTTCGGCGTCTCGATTCTATCCACCACCGTGGATTACGTTTAGTGTCTGGAGCTTTTTACACTAGCCCTGTGGAAAGCCTTTATGCTGAGACTGCTGAACCTCCGCTGTCCAATCGGCGAGCAGTCCTCCTGAGTCGTTATGCTAGCCATCTGTCTTCCATGCCTGCTAATCCAGCCCACGACCTTTTTTTCGACGCCTCCTTTGATGTAGGGTATGCAGGCCGCTCCTCCTCCCTACTACCCCCGGGAGTCCGCTTCCGTCAACTGCTCCATTCTCTTTCCTTCCGCTTTCCTAAAACCTTCTTGACAACTAGGGGTACAACAGCGCCTTGGCTCCGTCCCCGGATCTGCCTGCTCCGTGACCTTTGTCAATTTCCCAAGGATGGTACCCCTACACTTGTTTATCGTCGGGCATTTGCTGCTCTATGTGCACAAATGACGGACGCCACATTTATTTACACCGACGGCTCGAAAACATCGTTAGGTGTAGGGAGTGCCTATATTGTTGGCGACACCCCAAATCGCTTTCGGCTTCCCGACCAATGTTCGGTTTATACTGCGGAGCTTTACGCTGTTCTCCAGGCTATCCACTTCATCCGCCGCAATCAGCGGATACAGTACGTTATCTGCTCAGATTCTCTCAGCTCTCTCCTCAGTCTCCAAGCTCTTTACCCTGTGCACCCTCTGGTCCACCGGATTCAGGACTGTCTGCGCTTGCTCCACCTGGGGGGTGTCTCGGTGGCGTTCCTCTGGCTCCCGGGACACGCTGGTATCTGTGGGAATGAGGCGGCCGATATAGCGGCCAAGGCTGCAGTCTCTCTTCCTCGGCCAGCTATTCAGTCACTTCCCTTCACCGATATACGGAGCGGTTTATGTCGTCAAGTTGCTCATTTATGGCATGCGCATTGGTCGGCACTTCCCCGTAATAAATTGCGGGAAGTGAAAGCCCTTCCTTGCGCTTGGACCTCTTCCTCCCGAACGCGTCGTCGGGAGGAGGTAATTTTAGCTAGACTTCGGATAGGGCACTGTCGTTTTAGCCATCGACATCTTTTAAGCGGCGATCCTCCCCCACTCTGTCCCCACTGCTCTCAGCTGTGGACGGTAAGACACCTTTTAATTGAATGCCCCTATTTTAATCCGTTACGCTCCCGTCTACAGCTATCGCCTGATTTATCGTCGATTTTAGCAGATGACACGCGCTCAGCCGACCGCGTTCTGCAGTTTATTAGTGACAGTGAAATGACGTCAGTCATTTGAAGCTTTTTTTGGGGACAACCACCCCCTTTCTGTAGCAGATTTTTAAGCATTCTTCTATTTTTAGTTTCTCCAATTTTCTGACTTTGTTCCCATTGCTGCTGGTTTTCAATTTCGGTTTTTTACTGTCTTAAGTCACGGGCTGGGCGCTAATGACCATAGAAGTTTTGCGCCCTAAAACCACAAACAAAAAAAAAACAAAAAAAGTCCCCATGCGTTGGCGTGACGTCGTCGTTGTTCCTATACCCAAACCCGGGAAGGATAGACACCTTCCTTCTAGTTACCTCCCCATTTCTCTTACAAGCTGTGTCTATGAGGTGTTGGTGCGCATGGTTAATGCTCGGTTGGTTTGGATTCTTGAATCTCGACGGTTACTTACCAATGTTCAATGTGGCTTTCGTCGCCGCCGCTCCGCTGTTGACCACCTTGTGACCTTGTCGACATTCATCATGAACAACTTTTTGCGAAAGTGTCAAATGGTAGCTGTGTTCTTCGATTTGGAGAAGGCTTACGATACCTGTTGGAGAGGAGGTATCCTCCGCACTATGGACATGTGGGGTCTACTCGGTCGCCTGCCCCTTTTTATTGATTACTTTTTAACAGATCGAAAGTTTAGGGTACGTGTGGGGTTCCGTATTGTCCGACGTCTTCCTCCGGGAGAACGGAGTGCCTCAGGGCTCTGTCTTGAGCGTAGCCCTTTTTCCATAGCGGTCAATCCAATTATGGATTGCGTTCCACCTAATGTCTCAGGCTCTTTTTGTCGATGACTTCGCGATCTACTGCAGTGCCCAGAGAACATGCCTCCTGGAGCGCTGCCTTCAGCGTTGGCTGCACAGCCTCTACTCATGGAGCGTGGCAAATGGCTTCCGGTTTTCTGAAGAGAAGACGGTTTGCATCAAATTTTGGCGATATAAAGCGTTCCTTCCGCCATCCTTACATCTCGGTCCCGTTGTTCTCCCATTCGTGGATACAACTAAGTTTCTAGGGCTCACACTGGACAGGAAACTTCGTTGGTCTCCGCACGTCTCTTATTTGGCTGCTCGTTGTACACGTTCCCTAAATGTCCTCGGAGTTCTTAGTGGTTCATCTTGGGGAGCGGATCGCACTGTCCTGCTTTGCTTGTATCTGTCCATAGTCTGATCAAAGCTGGATAATGGGAGCCTCGTCTACTCGGCCATCCCTATTACGCAGTCTCAACTCTATCCACCATAGGGGGTTACGTCTTGCGACCGGAACGTTCTACACTAGTCCAGTCGAGAGTCTTTATGCTGAAGATGCCGAATTACCATTGACCTACCGGCGTGACGTACTGCTTTGTCGGAATGCCTGCATGCTGTTGTCAATGCCCGACCACCCCTCATATCAGTCCTTCTTCGTCGATTCTCTCGACCGTCAGTATGGGTTGTATGTGTCTGCCCTGCTGCCACCTGGAGTCCGCTTTCGTCGCCTGCTTCCACAATTGGATTTTGCCCTCCCTACCACCTTCAGAGAGGGTGAGAGCATGACACCACCTTGGCTCCAGGCTCTGGTTCATATTTATCTCGACCTCAGCTCGCTCCCGAAGGAGGGTACCCCGGCTGCAGTGTATTGCTCACGGTTTGTCGAACTTCGTGCGCGACTTGCCAGTCACACCTTTATTTACACTGATGGCTCCAAAACTGACGATGGTGTAGGCTGTGCCTTTGTCGTCGGGGCCGTCACCTTTCAATACCGGCTCCTCGACCAGTGTTCCAGCTTTACAGCCGAGCTTTTTGCTCTCCATCAGGCCGTTCAGTATGCCCGCCGCCACCGCCATTCATCGTATGTACTCTGCTCTGATTCGCTCAGTGCTCTTCAGAGCTTTGGAGCTCCATATCCGGTCCATCCCTTGGTCCAACGGATCCAGCAGTCCTTCCATTCTTTTGCTGATGGTGGCTCTCCTGTCAGCTTTCTGTGGGTTCCCGGCCATGTAGGAGTGCCTGGGAATGAGGCTGCTGATGCTGCAGCCAAGGCTGCAGTCCTCCTGCCTCGGCCAGCCTCCCATTGTGTCCTGTCATCTGACTTTAGTAGGGTTGTTTGTAAGAGGCTTGTGTCTTTGTGGTGGGATACTTGGTCATCACTTCAAGGAAACAACCTCTGGGCAGTAAAACCGTTCCCAACTGCTTGGAAAACCTCCTCCCGACGATCTCGGCGAGAAGAGGTTCTTCTGACCAGGTTGCGGATTGGGCATTGCCGGTTTAGCCACCACTACCTGCTCTCTGGTGACCCAGCCCCGCAGTGCCCTTGTGGTCATGCATTAACAGTGCGCCATGTTTTATTGTCGTGTCCCCGTTTTAGTCAATCTCGTGTTGTCCTGTCTCTGCCATCTACTTTACAGGATATTTTAGCTGATGACACTCGAGCAGCTGCTCGTGTTCTTCGCTTCATTACATTGACTGGCTTGTCCAAAGAAATCTAACTCCTTCACTTATTTTATCTGCATCTTAGTAAGACCTTTCTGGTGTCCCCCTCCCCCTTTAAGTTTTACTAGATTCTATGTACTCTAACAATTATGACTGGGCGCTAATGACCTCAGTAGTTGAGCGCCCTTAAACCCCAAACAAAAAAAATCTAAATCTGCTGATCATGTGAGGTATGCCTTCACGTCCTCTGTTGGAATGGAAAAATCATCTGCTGCCACCTACATGTGGGGTGTTTACTGCGGAATTAATGGCATTTTCCCAGGCACTTACCTTTATTAAACAGCCCCAACACAACCGCGTTTTGTTATGTACTGACTCAATGAATGGCCTCCTGGCTATTGACCCGTGTTTTTCGCGCCATCCCTTGGTCCCTGCCATCCATGACCATCTCGCTGATATTCACTGTGCTGCTTGTTCCATTGACTTCCTTTAGGCTCCTGGCCATGTGGGTAATGAGATCGCTGGTCGTTTGGCTGAGGGAGCAGTTACTTACCCCCGTTTTCTGTAACCCCTCCTGCAGCGGATTTACGGCTTCACATCAAATCCCACTTCGCACAATCATGGGCCAACTTTTGGGAGGCTACTCCCTTGTCTAATAAATTTCGTGCGATTAAGGTGACACTAGGCCCGTGGCGTCCTTCCTTTCGCATCTCCTGAAAGGACTCGACCACACTGTGTTGTCTCCGCATTGGCCATACCAGGCTGACCCATGGTTTTCTTTTGCGTGATGAGCCACCCCCACTTTGTGGTTGTGGATTCTTCCAGTCAGTAGCCCACATTTTGGTTGAATGCCCCCTTCTTTTGGCTCTGCGTGCTAAGTACAGACTCCCCCGCACTTTACCTTTGATGTTGGCTGCCGATTCCTGGATGGTCTCTCTGGTTCTCGGTTTCCTCCGGGAAAGTAGTTTTCATTCTGTTTTAAGGTTTTTAATCTCTGGTGTTGGGGCAGGGCGGTGAGTGATGGGGTATCTCCCACTGTAAGCCGTGCTGGTAGAGTCCCGACTCACCTCCCTGACAGAGATCCTCTTTTCTTCCCCTTTTACTCTGTTTTTATCATTTTTTTAAGGATTGGTTAGTCTTCTTTTCCCATACGTACTTCTCCATTCTAGCGGTTGCACCTTTTAAGTCGCAGGTGGTCTTGCCTCTGCTGCTTGAGCATAGCGTTGGGTTCGTTCTCTTGCTGACTTCCCTCATTTTGTTTTTACCATTGACATCATGACTGCCCTTTTACATTTTTAGCCTCTTCCCTTTTATTGTTCTGACTTTCCTGAGATGTCACACTAGCGGAGTGAACCACATTTGAAACAAGGGATTGATGACCTTGTTGTTTGGTCCCTTAAACCCCAAACAACCAACCAACCAGGAAACAGGTACAGTCATCTCAGAAAAGTTGTAGATGACAAACTATTGACATACCGACAATTTTATTCAGCCTACGCATGATAAAGGATCAAAGACAGCGAAGCGTGTAGGTACTAGGTAATCAACTTAACAAATGATAATGATGATCTGAAAAACCCCAGGGTAAATGGGCAATACATCAACGGAAATAGGAACACCGTACATATAGTCTAAAAGACAGTAGTTGAAGACTTGGCTTATTAGTGCCTGCGGAGCAGATAATCAGGAGATATATAAGGTTGCTAGCATGGCAAATGTACTTTGGAAACAAGACATACGTAACGACGTGGCACGATTAATATACCTGTAATGGATGAGCCAGACAGTAGGGGATTTAACTTTATTATGAGCTTTCAAACGGTAACTTCATTTTTCCGCCACGGCAGGCAGCGTTAGCTGCTTGTAAATTCCTTCGTCCCACAGTTTAGCAACAGGAAGTCAGCACAGAGGAAGAGCACCTAAGCCACGCGCCTCTCTAATGTGCTGACGAGGTAATGCCGCCCCAGGCGACGTTTAGCAGGCGACGCTTAGCAGGCGACGCTCTGGAAAATTCAATGCCCATCCTGCACATGCCTTTCAACATACGTCTGCATCACTGACGCAGTTGTTCGGCGATATTTGTCAAGAAGCATATCCTCCTCGTAAACTGTTCAGGACACCGTGAAAATGAGCCGTTTCAAGAGATATCTGATTGCTGCAACAGCAAAGGGCTTCAACGGCAAGGGTAAAATGTGAATCGTACACCTCATAAACGAGTCTGCGTACATTAGGAAGAGTAAAGCAGAAGTTAGGGCGACCTCTACTCGTTACGATGGGACAATGGTTTCAGGCGGTGCGTCTTGCCGTTACTTCATTACGTTCCACACACGTCACGTCGTTCATGTCCTCTTTCAAGGCTCTTACCAACACCACTGTAAAAAGTATACAGATTGATTAAAACATCGGACATAATTCGGCGGCTATAAACATTAAGTTACTTGAACACATCAGGAAATACACCAGTGTTAGTAATTACTTAGCGAAACCCACACATAGATATGTTTACTCGTTTTGGAAAATTTCATTTTGGCTGGCATAATTAGCCACCGCAGCCTATATGTTTTTAAATGCTTCTGGTACGATTTTGAAGTACTATGTACATGACAAAACATTAAGGTTCCACTTTTTCTACATCTTTGTGGACCACGTCCCGTAGAATCTGTGGGAAGAATGTTAGCATACACGTTCGTTTCCAGCATAAATTTTTATTTTAGTTCTGTGCATCACTGAAGTTGTCCACCCTATGATTCTACGGAGCGATCAGTGTATCTAATCTCATAATCAGTGACACGTTTTACAGGACTAGATTGTTAAGTGCAAAGCAAAATTTTTAGAAAAGGAACGGTTTATATTAAAACAAAGGTAAAAGACAAAACCATGCGGTATCAATATTTAGATGCATTAGTATCTATTGCATCTAGTCGAAGATTTAAGCCTAAAACAGTAAATGGATAGTTTAGAAATTACGCAAATATACATACACACCAAAAAGTTTTGCATCATCTCGATTCCGAGAGTTCCGGAATCTGTAGAAAAAATTCAAATGGAGATAAACATAAACATCATTTCTGCTCTTTTTATTGCTCATGAAAAAACACATTGCAATACTCATTAGCACGGCATCTTGCATTGATGCATGCCTGTATTCGTCGTGGCATACTATCCACAAGTTAATCAAGGCACTATTGGTCCTGATTGTCCCACTCCTCAGGGCGATTCGGCATAGATCCGTCAGTGTGGTTGGTGGGTCACGTCGTCCATGAACAGCCCTTGTCAATCTACCCCAGGCATGTTCGTTAGGGCTCATGTCGGGAAAATAGGCTGGCCACTCTAGTCGAGCGATGTCGCTGTCCTGAAGGAAGTCGTTCACAATATGTGCACAATAGGGGCGCGAATTGTCGTCCACGAAAACGAATGCCTCGCCAATATGCTGCCGATATGGTTGCACTATCGGTCGGAGGATGGCATTCACGTATCGTACAGCCGTTACGGCGCCTTCCACAATCACCAGCGACGTACGTCGGCCCTAAAAGTCACCCCAAATCATTAGGGAACCTCCACTTTGCTACACTCGCTGGGCAGTGTCAGCCTGACCAGGTTGCCTCCAAACAAGTCTCCGACGATTGACTGGTTGAATGCACATGCGACACTCATCGGTGAAGAGAACGTGATGCCAATCCTGAGCGGTCCATTCGGCATGTTATTGGGCCCATCTGTACCGCGCTGCGTTATGCCGTGGTTGCAAAGATGGACATTTCCATGGGCGTCGGGAGTGAAGTTGCACATCATGCAGCCTATTGCGCATAGTTAGTCGTATCACGACGTCCTGTGGCTACACGAAAAGGGTTGATATCAGGGTTCCTCCGAGCCATAATCCGTGGGTAGCAGTCATCCACTGCAGTCCCCCCTGCGGGTCTGGGGATTAGAATAGGCCCGAGGTATTCCTGCCTGTCGTAAGAGGCGACTAAAAGGAGTCCATCCCCCTCACGGGGGTAGTTAGCGCCTGCGTCCGGAGACGGACGGTTTCACGACCTATAATCGTGGTCTTTTTGGTTTTTCACTTCTCGTTTCTTCCTTCCTTTTGTTGGTTCCTTTCTTTGCTCTTCTCCACCTCACTGTCTTCCTTACTCTTTCCCTTGACTTCTCCTTGACTTCTCCTTGCCTTCTCATTGCCTTTTTCTCCTTGCCTTCTCATTGCCTTTTTCTCCTTGCCTTCTCATTGCCTTTTTCTCCTTGCCTTCTCATTGCCTTTTTCTCCTTGCCTTCTCCTTGCCTTCTCATTGCCTTTTTCTCCTTGCCTTCTCATTGCCTTTTTCTCCTTGCCTTCTCATTGCCTTTTTCTCCTTGCCTTCTCATTGCCTTTTTCTCCTTGCCTTCTCATTGCCTTTTTCTCCTTGCCTTCTCATTGCCTTTTTCTCCTTGCCTTCTCATTGCCTTTTTCTCCTTGCCTTCTCATTGCCTTTTTCTCCTTGCCTTCTCATTGCCTTTTTCTCCTTGCCTTCTCATTGCCTTTTTCTCCTTGCCTTCTCATTGCCTTTTTCTCCTTGCCTTCTCATTGCCTTTTTCTCCTTGCCTTCTCATTGCCTTTTTCTCCTTGCCTTCTCATTGCCTTTTTCTCCTTGCCTTCTCATTGCCTTTTTCTCCTTGCCTTCTCATTGCCTTTTTCTCCTTGCCTTCTCATTGCCTTTTTCTCCTTGCCTTCTCATTGCCTTTTTCTCCTTGCCTTCTCATTGCCTTTTTCTCCTTGCCTTCTCATTGCCTTTTTCTCCTTGCCTTCTCATTGCCTTTTTCTCCTTGCCTTCTCATTGCCTTTTTCTCCTTGCCTTCTCATTGCCTTTTTCTCCTTGCCTTCTCATTGCCTTTTTCTCCTTGCCTTCTCATTGCCTTTTTCTCCTTGCCTTCTCATTGCCTTTTTCTCCTTGCCTTCTCATTGCCTTTTTCTCCTTGCCTTCTCATTGCCTTTTTCTCCTTGCCTTCTCATTGCCTTTTTCTCCTTGCCTTCTCATTGCCTTTTTCTCCTTGCCTTCTCATTGCCTTTTTCTCCTTCCCTTCTCATTGCCTTTTTCTCCTTGCCTTCTCATTGCCTTTTTCTCCTTGCCTTCTCTGGTCTCCGCCTCGGCGTTTGAGACAGTCTGTCCTCTTTCTCCCTCTCTCTCTTCTTTTTCCTCTTCTTCCTTCCTCCCTGTGCGTGTCTGAAGGCCGACCCACGCGTTCGCACGCGTAGCCGGTGACGGGGTAACGCGTAAGTCCCCGCCCTGGGTAGACATGTAAGGCACGCGCGTACCCCCTGGTAAAGGCCAGGCCCGGGGAGGGGTGATTGCCTGAGCTGATACCTTCTGACCATGCCGATTGGTCCCTCCGTCTGTTTCTCGGGAGGTGTGACCTGAGGTGTAAACATTCACCTAAGGCGGGAGTGCCCTCTGAGAGGGTCCCCACAAGGAAGGAGCGCGCCATCGGAGACGCTGGCAATCATGGGGGATTCCTCCGCAATGGATTCTACTCCATCGCTTTCGACTTCGACCCAAAAACGGAAACGTGACGAGCCAACAGTGACAAAAGTACTACCGCCTGCCCCACAGTTCCTCGTAGTTTCTCGATCTGAGGACGGAAAGGATTTTTCCTCTGTCAACCCTTTCGTTATTCAGAAGGGCGTAGATGCCATAGCCGGATCTGTCAAATCTTGTACCAGGTTGCGTAACGGTACCTTATTACTAGAAACTGAGAATGCCTTTCAGGCACAAAAACTGCTTCGGGCCACACTCTTGTACACGTTCCCTGTCCGGGTGGAGGCCCACCGAACTTTGAATTCGTCTCATGGTGTAGTCTATAGTAGCTCCCTCGACGGATTGACTGACGAGGAGCTTCAATCTTTCCTCGCTGAGCAGGGCGTGACGGCTGTCCATAGGGTCATGAAAAAGGTCAACAATAACCTTGTACCGACCCGGACACTTTTCTTGACCTTCGATAGTGTTAAGCTGCCATCGCGCATCAAGGCGGGCTACGAGGTTATTTCTGTTCGCCCCTATGTCCCGACACCTACGCGCTGCTACCAGTGTCAGCGTTTCAATCACACTCGACAGTCTTGCTCCAATGCGGCTAAATGTGTCACTTGTGGCAGGGATGCCCATGAGGGTGACTGTCCACCTCCGCCTCCTCGTTGTGTGAACTGTCAGGGTGACCATGCCGCATCCTCCCGCGACTGTCCTGTCTATAAGGAAGAACGCTGTATCCAAGAAATTCGGGTCAAAGAGAAAGTGTCCACCTCGGCTGCTCGCAAGCTATTGGCTAGTAGGAAGCCCACGCTGCTCCCAGCGGGGAAATACAGCACTGTCCTCGCCTCTCCTCGGACTACCCGGGAGGTAGCAACCCAGACATGCGATCTGACCTTCAGCACCACGGTCGTCCGTTCGGCCAGTGCTAAGATCGCGCGGTCGACGTCTCCTCTTCCTCCCATCACCCCACAGACACCAGCCACTTCCTCAGCTTCTGCTAAGTCGAAGACCCCGAAGTCAGATGCACGGGCCTTCAAGAAGGAACCATCCCGTGCAGACTTCCTCCGTCCCTCGACCTCCCAGCCTTCGACCGGTACTTCCACCAAACGTCCTTCTAAAAAGGCGCATAGGAAGCACAGTTCTCCTCCTCCGCCACGGCGCCTTTCTTCTCCTGCGCCACCCAGCGGTTGCCGCCCCAGGCCGTCATCCGTTTCGCCTGTCCGCACCGCTGGTAGCCGAACATCTGGCCGTTCACCGGCGGAGGAAGCTCCCCCTCCCGGCCATCCTCCCGAGATGGCCGATGACCCTATAGACCCCATGGACGATGACTGTCCGCCTACTGATAGCGGCGGCAGTGCTCGCTCGAAGCCAGGCCCTAAGCGGCCTTCGAGGTGACCCCTTCTCTCCTCTTCCTTTTCTTACGATGGCACTTATTAACTGGAATATTCGCAGCGTTCGCTCCAACCGAGAGGACTTGAAGTTGCTGCTCCGCTTGCATCGTCCCCTCGTCGTAGCCCTCCAGGAAACGAAGCTACGCCCATGCGATCAAATTGCCTTGGCACACTACACCTCTGTGCGTTTTGACCTACCCCCTGTGGTAGGTATCCCAGCTCATGGAGGGGTTATGTTGCTGGTCCGGGATGATATTTACTACGATCCCATCACGTTGCACACCGGCCTGCAGGCAGTTGCCATCCGCATTACTCTCCCCACCTTTACGTTTTCCTTTTGTACCGTTTACACTCCATCGTCATCTGCCGTTACCAGGGCAGACATGATGCAACTTATTGCTCAGCTACCTGCACCATTTTTGTTAACTGGAGACTTCAATGCCCACCATCCCCTTTGGGGCTCTCCAGCATCCTGCCCGAGGGGCTCCTTGTTAGCAGACCTTTTCAACCAGCTCAATCTTGTCTGCCTCAATACTGGCGCCCCTACTTTTCTTTCGGACACATCTCATACCTATTCCCATTTAGACCTCTCTATCTGTACTCCCCAACTTGCACGCCGGTTTGAGTGGTATGCACTTGCTGATACATATTCGAGCGACCACTTCCCGTGTGTTATCCATCTCCTGCAGCATACTCGCTCTCCGTGCTCCTCTAGTTGGACCATCTCCAAGGCAGACTGGGGGCTCTTCTCTTCCAGGGCGACCTTTCAGGATCAAACCTTCACAAGCTGCGATCGTCAGGTCGCACACCTCACGGAAGTCATTCTCGCTGCTGCTGAATATTCCATCCCTCACCCTACTTCTTCTCCACGTCGCGTACCGGTCCCCTGGTGGACCGCAGCATGTAGAGACGCTTTACGTGCTCGTCGACGTGCTTTACGCACCTTTAAACGCCACCCCACAGTGTCGAATTGTATTAATTATAAACGATTACTTGCTCAGTGTCGTCGTATTATTAAAGAAAGCAAGAAAGCCAGCTGGGCTGCTTTCACAAGCACCTTCAACAGTTTTACTCCTTCTTCTGTTGTCTGGGGTAGCCTGCGCTGGCTATCTGGCACTAAGGTCCAGTCCCCAGTTTCTGGCTTGAAGGTCGCGAATGAAGTCCTTGTGGCCCCTGAGGCTGTCTCCAATGCCTTCGGCCGCTTTTTCGCCGAGGTTTCGAGCTCCGCTCATTACCACCCTGCCTTCCTCCCCCGCAATTAGGCAGAGGAGGCTAGGCCACCTGACTTCCGCTCCTCGAATTGTGAAAGTTATAATGCACCATTCACCATGCGGGAACTCGAAACCGCACTTGGCCGATCACGGTCCTCCGCTCCAGGGCCTGATTCTATTCATATTCAGATGCTGAAGAACCTTTCTCCTGCGGGTAAAGGTTTTCTTCTTCGTACATACAATCGCATGTGGATTGAGGGACATGTTCCCGCATGCTGGCGCGAGTCTATTGTTGTCCCGATTCCTAAGCCGGGGAAGGACAAGCACTTGCCTTCCAGTTATCGACCTATCTCGCTTACCAGCTGTGTCTGTAAAGTGATGGAGCGATTGGTTAACTCTCGATTGGTTTGGCTGCTCGAGTCTCGACGCCTACTTACCAATGTACAATGTGGATTTCGAAGGCGCCGCTATGCTGTTGACCATCTGGTTACCTTGTCGACCTTCATTATGAATAACTTCTTGCGGAAGCGCCCGACCGCGGCTGTGTTCTTTGATTTGGAGAAGGCTTACGACACCTGTTGGAGGGCGGGCATTCTCCGCACCATGCATACATGGGGCTTTCGCGGTCGCCTCCCTCTTTTTATTTGTTCCTTTTTATTGGATCGACAGTTCAGGGTACGTGTGGGTTCTGTCCTGTCCGACACCTTTCGCCAGGAGAATGGGGTGCCACAGGGCTCAGTTTTGAGCGTCGCTCTGTTCGCCATCGCAATCAATCCAATAATGGATTGCCTCCCAGCTGATGTATCAGGCTCCCTTTTCGTGGACGATTTTACCATCTATTGCAGCGCGCAGTGTACACGTGTCCTGGAGCGCTGTCTTCAGCGTTCTCTTGACCGTCTTTACTCCTGGAGTGTCGCCAATGGCTTCCGTTTTTCTGCCGAGAAGACGGTCTGTATTAACTTCTGGCGCTACAAAGAGTTTCTCCCACCGTCCCTGCGACTCGGTCCCGTTGCTCTCCCAATCGTGGAGACAACCAAATTTTTAGGCCTTACCTTTGACAGGAAACTTAGCTGGTCTCCACATGTGTCATATTTGGCCGCCCGTTGTACCCGTTCTTTAAATGTCCTCCGTGTTCTCAGTGGTATGTCGTGGGGAGCGGATCGAACCGTCCTACTTCGTCTATATCGGTCGATCGTCCGCTCCAAGCTGGATTATGGGAGCTTCGTATACTCCTCTGCACGGCCATCCATCTTACGCCGCCTCAACTCCATACAACATCGGGGTTTACGACTTACGATCGGAGCATTTTATACCAGTCCCGTAGAGAGTCTTCATGCTGACGCTGGCGAATTGCCACTCACCTACCGGCGCGATATACTGCTTTGTCGGTATGCCTGTCGGCTACTGTCAATGCCCGACCATCCGTCTTATCGTTCCTTTTTTGCCGACTCTCTTGACCTTCAATACGGGTTGTATGTCTCTGCCTTGCTACCCCCTGGAGTTCGCTTTCGTCGCCTCCTTCAACACCTTAATTTTTCACTCCCTGCAACCTTTCGAGTGGGCGAGAGCCGCACGCCACCTTGGCTCCAGGCTCAGGTCCGCGTTCACCTCGACCTCAGCTCGCTCCCAAAAGAGGTCACCCCCGGTTCGGTCTACCACTCCCGTTTTTTGGAACTTCGTTCGAAGTTCATCAACATGACTTTCATTTATACAGATGGCTCTAAGACCAATGATGGGGTCGGGTGTTCCTTTATTGTCGGGGCACAGTTTCCAATACCTGCTCCATGGCCATTGTTCGGTCTTCACACCTGAGCTCTTTGCCCTCTACCAGGCTGTTCTTTACATCTGCCGCCACCGACATTCTGCTTATGTCATATGCTCAGATTCCCTGAGCGCCATCCAGAGCCTCAGTGATCCGTACCCGGTTCACCCTTTCGTACACCGGATCCAACGCTCTCTCCAGCAGCTGGTGGACGTCGGTACGCCGGTTAGCTTTCTGTGGGTTCCTGGCCATGTCGGTATCCTTGGGAACGAAGCTGCAGATGCCGCGGCCAAGGCTGCGGTCCTCCAGCCTCGGACAGCTTCTTGTTGTGTCCCTTCGTCCGATTTTAGCAGGGTCATTTGTCGGCGCGTCGTGTCGCTGTGGCATGCCGATTGGGCTGCACTTACCGACAACAAGCTTCGGGCCTTAAAACCTCTTCCCGTGGCTTGGACGTCCTCCTCACGCCCTTCTCGGCGGGAGGAGGTCGTTTTAGCAAGGTTAAGAATTGGACACTGCCGGTTCAGCCATCGCCATCTGCTGACGGCTGCGCCGGCGCCGCTCTGCCCATGTGGGCACTTGCTGACGGTTAGGCACATTTTAATGTCCTGTCCAGATCTTACCACACTGCGCCTCGATCTTAACCTGCCTAATACTTTCGATGCCATTTTAGCGGATGACCCACGAGCAGCTGGTAGTGTTCTTTGTTTTATCAATTTGACAAACCTCGCTAAGGACATTTGATGATGTTTTTTAATCCTCTGCCTGTCCGTCTGTCTTTTATTGTGTTTTCCCTTTTAGTTGTTGTTGTCAATTTGTGCCTCGCGGTGCATTTTTAGAGTAGTCAGGGCGCTAATGACCATTGAAGTTGTGCGCCCTAAAACCACAAAACCATCCACTGCAGTAGTACTCCTTGGGCGGCCTGAGCAAGGCATGTCAGACAGTTCCTGTCTCTGAGGAGACAGTTCCTGTCTCTGAGGAGACAGTTCCTGTCTCTGAGGAGACAGTTCCTGTCTCTGAGGAGACAGTTCCTGTCTCTGAGGAGACAGTGTCCGAACAACATCGCTTTGGTTCACTCAGACGTGCCTGGGCACTTCCCTTGTTGAGAGCCCTTCCTGGCACAAAGCAACAATGCGGACTCGATTGACCCGCGGTATTGACCGTCTAGGCAAGGTTGAACTACAGACAACACGAGCCTTGCACATCCTTCCTGGTGGAATGACTGGAACTGATCGGCTGTCGGACCCCCTCTAACAGGTGCTACTCATGCATGTTTGTTTACATTTTTGGGCGGGTAGTGACATCTCTGAACAAAGGGACTGTCTGTGATACAAAATCCATAGTCAATGTCTATCTCCTCGAGTTCTGGGAACCGGGGTGATGCGAAAGTTTTTGATAGTGTAGAATGATGTAAGGCGACTTTGACATAATTAGCTTATTCCACATTATGGCTAAGAAGAAAATCCTGGATGTGACATCTGCATTTGAGAAGTCTCTGCTAAAAAAAATTGTAATCTTCCGTTTCATATAAGATTATATATTCACTGTTAAGATTCCCACTTTCTCTTGGTACATTACGGCCTTTCCTCTATTTTGGTTTTGAATTTTCAGTTTAGTAGGGAGTTTTTATTGATCTATTCACTGTCGGTGCTCGTTCCACGTTCTGCTTTCTTTAAATTTCTTTTGTGCGATGGCTAAAAAGCGTTCTGTTTCAGCATCAACATTCTGGGGTCTGCTTGACCTATTGCACCATATAGCAGCTCCAAAGAAACGTTCGGGTCTGTAGGTCACCAGTGCGATCCTATATAAATCCAGTGATTCAGAGCAGTATGTATCTTGTAAATTCCTAAACCTGACTTTTTACGCTTTTTATTATTCAGCTGCTTGTTGGTTTCTTCGCAGTCCACTTAAGCCTCTGTTCCGTAATCTCAAGCGATACGATATTCTAGTTTATTATAATGCTTGATTTAAGATTTCGTAATCATATTACCTTCAAAATGATTGTCTGAGAAACATGGCTACCTTCTCCTTAGACGGTATATTCACACCATATTTGTTACATGTTGCGTTTGTACTTCAAAGTTCTCTTCTCTAAGGATGTATTTGAAGTTGGCATCATAAAGAACTGACTTACGCGCAGAGAATTCATTCAGTTGTAGACATATGTTAATTACATAATTTTTTCTGTAGAAACCGCGCCTATGTATGTATTTAAAAGACGTTAAGCTGTATGCTTGTCTCGCATCTTGTTTCACTAGTTTTATTTGTGCTAATTTTCTACAAACATCAGACTAAAGTGTTTTACTTACACAAATCGTGAAAAATAAATCAGTGGCTAGGGCTGCTATTGGTGCTTCGTGATGTCCATATTTTCCTCTAATTTTGTCGAAGCCTTCCTCGAAGTTAGCGAAAGATGATTGTGTTTCTAAGTTGAATTCTTTTTTCGACATGCCGAGAAAAAAAAATTGCTCAGAAACACTCCTCTTTGGAATACATTTCTTCTCCTCAATGAGTAAATATTCTCCTAAAATTAAAACTATACCATTACAAATTCAAACGTATAGCTTTAGCTTGTATGACGTATCACGCAGATCTGTTTGTCATTTCTCATGTACATAGGTTATAATTTTCTTCCATGTCTAACTTCGTGAGAAAAAGGAAAAGACAGTAATAGAAAACACTCAAGAAATGTGCCCAAGCGCTGAATGTTGAGCAGTCAACTGATGTGTTCAGTACTGTGTATACAAGTATGAGTAATCGTTCCCCAAAAATTTTTCCAATCATTCTTGTCTCACAGTTCATACGTAAATCGGAATGAACGCCAGGAAGCACTATTATTAGTTGACGTTTTCTGTTTCAGGATTTATCTGCCAGGAAGGAGACTTGACGTCTATGAATTGACAGGGGTTCGCCATGGGCACTTACAAACTGTACAGGAAGACATCAGGGTGACTGGTGCAAAGGTGAGCGAGCGATTTTTCTTTCGTCCAATACTGATACATTCGAAGGAAGATACTTCCCTAACTTTAGGAATATAGAATAATCTCTAGTCACAGCTATAAGCGACTAAGTGTCAAGAATTACCCCCTCCCTTCAAATAACTGACATAAAAAGACGCTGTTCATAATACTTACGATGTGCAGCGTCTGGTCACATTATAACCACATGTCAAAAGCATGAATATCCGCCTTCTGCAGCACTGATCGCTGCGAAACTTGAAGAGTCAGTGAGGTTCTGATAGGTACCGACAATTCTATTCTAGTACCGTGGCCAGTTGTGCTAGGTTTCCCGGTCCAGTTTCCACGGCGCAAACAACCCGATCAAGATGGTCCAACAGATTCTCGACTGGTTTTAAATCCGGCGAGTTTGGTTTCCATTGGATTACGGTAAACTGATCCTAGTGCTCCTTGAACAACACAGGTACACCGTGAGTTGACACATTGCACTGTCCTACTGGTAGACGCCATCGTGCCGAGGAAGAGCACTTTATGTAGGGGCCCACATGGTAGGTCATATTTGCATTGATCCAGTGTGCCTTCCAGAATGACGAGATCACAGAGCAAATGCCGTCCGGGATGGGCCCTTCATGATTGTTCCGGGGTGTTTGCTGCCAGATGTTCCACACAGTAGATGCTAATGGCCATCTGGCCGATGGAACATAAAGTGCGATTAACCAGGGAAAGGCAACCTGCCGCCGCTCAGTGGATGTCCAGATGCGGTATTGGCGCGCAAATTCTGACCTTAGTCAACGATGAAATGCAGTCGGCATGAGTCCACTATCTAGGCGCCTGCTGCAGAAGCCCACATGCGGCATAATTCGCTGAAAGGTCGTTGAAGAGACTGTTGCTAAGCCCTTGGTTCTTCTGGGCAGTCATATACTTAATTTGAACGTCTATTGAAACATAGATACTTCCGCAGGCGTCGTTCATACCTGTAATCTGTGGCCCGAGGTGCACCACATTAGCTTCGGCGCTTGTTTTGGATAGCGCCATTTTGCCATTCGCGGTGTGCTTTAACCACGGCGGCACCCGAACAGCTTCGAAACTTAGTTGTTTCGAAAATGCTTCCATCCTTGGCCCGAAAGCTAATGATCATGCCCATTTGGACGTCACAGAAAACGCGCCGTTTCAACATTACGACAACGACTACACTAGTCTCCCCGTCCCCCCTGACACACTTCGTATACCCTCCACTGCTAGTGGTGCCACCTGCCGTCTGTGGGTGGTTATTGCACGTTGACATAGACTTTAGGCGGTGGTGAAGTTAATGTGACTGGGCAACGTACTTAACTACTCACATGTTCAGTTTCACTAGAGATTTTCGTGCGAGAGGCAATAAGGAAGAAAATTGTTAAACAAAATAGTTCCTACCTGCAGAGTAGGGGGTATTTGAGTCAAAACTTCATTGCATTCTTTCTTCCATTGCTGGAAACACCCCTGCGTCTCGTTTCCCTTGAGCGCATCAAGAAGCTCGTAGTTTTCACCTTCCGGCGCAATAAAGTGTGGTAAATTGCTCATTCACTGAAAGTGAACTGGTGGAGCAACTTCCAGGAACAGCCGCATACGAATATGCAACAACAAAAAATACCTACTGCCCTGAGGGGACCTATATCCTAGTTTACGATAATTTCTGTGCAATGAGAACTAAGGCTTCTACCTGGGATTTAAGTAAATTATTCTCTGTCAAATAAAATCTGCTCGGTTTTCAAGCAGATGGATTCATACAAAATCCTTTAATTTTCGACAGCTGTCTTAAGCTTTCATCAGCAATAAAACTGACTGTCGTGTCTGGTTGGCCAGCCAACCCAGAAATCGTTAAGGAGTTAATTTTCCCAGAGTTTGGTCAAGGTTTAACCTTTCTGTTTTAATCATCTTCCCGTCGTCCTTAATTTCACTTAACACACTGCTTTTCTTATTCCTTTAGTTCTCTCTTTTTCTGTTACTTGTCGGCACTTAGACTGTACAGCATGTATGGCCTACGGGTACTGATGTGCTGGTAAATCCCAGCGCCTTGATGATGATCTCTCTCCTGTTACCTGGAAGGCTTGTGAAATTTTTGATAATTCTCCCGTACGTATGGAACGCTCGCTCCGTTGTCTAGTCTGGCGGCAGGCACGGCAAACGTAAGTAGTCCTGAGCTGACAGACGTGCTGGTCCGCAGCGTTCGAGATACTGAAAACTGGGTACTACTTACCCTATGCGTACCCAACTTTATAGGAATGATGATCAGACTGTGCGCTGCTGGATTTGCGTTGGTTACTGACAGTCATGACTTGCCGCTGGTCGCAGGTACTGGTATGGTGACACAGCGTTGAAACATAAACATCAGTGTGAATGAGCTGCAAGCAATCAACATGGGTCCAGACACGGTGAGCAGGCCTTTGTTACTACTGTTTGGACAAAACATCAGTGGAGCTGCTGCCCTTCACGAGTATCGACGTATTAAAGGAGTATGGAGAGGTTCTCTTTTTCAGGTCGGAGTTGAACACGATTCGAAGTTCGATTTAACTGGTGATTCGGGAATTCATCCTAGGTGAGACCAGGTTCACCAATTGCAAATTGTTGAACTTACTGCTGCCATGGCTGAGAATGCTGGACGCTATGTGCCATCTTCAAGCAGTGCACGAACTGTCAAAAGGGCTTGCCATTCCAAGGTCCACTGTTCGAAAAGTGCTGCGAACAAATGTGAAATGGTCTCTAGTCCGTTCCAGGCTGTCGTGGATGGAGGTGAGTCACATTGAGCAACGTTTGTAACCTGGAACGTTAACGTGGTAAGCAATTAACAAATGCTCCCCTCTCAGGTAGAAATTAAAATGCTTCATTCAATGATTTGCTCCTTATTTCTCGTAGGTATATCCTTACTATTGTTTTCACAAAGTTTCATCGTCCTACATTGCTCATTTTTTATGGGGCTTCGCAAGTAGTGAAATGTTAATTATCACCATCCTGTATTGTGGCTAGCGAAACGCGCGTGATAATGCACTTGATTGGTGTACCACGGACTGCAAATAGTGACAGTACGACCGGGATGTAGTGTCGAGCGAAGAGGTGTGAATCTTTGTTTAGGTTCTATGCCAGACGATTTGTGGTGGATGAGGATAGTTCGCCCAGTCGTCGTTGCCTTTGTTGGAGCATATGGTGGCTCCTGCTCCTACTTGGGAGCGCCATTCGATAAGCGTCTAAAGCCAACTGACAGTTCGTGGTCTGTGACATGTCACTTGTCAACAGGGCATATAACACCGGTCCTACCTGTGGGACTCGAGCCTGGGTGTCCCTTCGTGTAGACAGTACCGATCCAGTGCCAAGTTCCTGAAGTGCCAAGGCTGGCACAGTGTGGGAATCATTTCTTAAGTTCCGTGTGGGCAAAGTACTAGTAGTACACTGCAAACTGAACAATGACATCTCTTTATGGTAATCAGTGGTCAGTGTTCATTACTTTGTTCATTATAGTGTGTGAATTGTGAAGAAAACATTTCAAAAGAAAGAATTTGAAGCCGATAACCAATTTAAGGTGAATATTGATCATTTTTAAAATTATAAACAGTGGTTGCAATAACTGTTTTATCAGCTCTTCTCGTTTTAGGCATTTATGTTATCGCTTCCCAGTCTTCCATCTCGTGTCGTATTGTTTTCTATACATGTTGCATACTTCGTAAATAACAGTAAAGTTCCAGAATGCAAAGTGGTTGAGACTGCACAGGATTTCCTTTAAAGAAATTTCTTGTAAAACTTCGTTGACGTGGTCATTTATCGCAGCAAGTGTATAAATATTCCTAAGTGTAAAAGCCTTTCTCGCCTCCTATGTTAAAAGCATCTTCATAGTCCTCTTTAGAAATTTATTGTATGCCCTTTAATGGACATGTTTAACACATCTAAAAAGTAAATACTATTTCTCAGCAAGAAAAGGCATTGAATTTGTAAAATGTATACTTCATACTGCTCTTGATACGAAGTAGCCATATTTAGCAGTGTACAGTTACGCCCATCATAACATTACGGTTATTAAATAGTGTAACGTGATAATTCTTAAAGGGTACAAGTAGAATGTGTGCAGCAACAAGTCTTGTTTTTGAGAACCTTTCTGACTACCTATGTAGTGACTCGTAGCTCTGTATACTAAAAGATACTATTCGCTGTTAATACGTGCACTGGGCGATGATGGTATAAGAGGATCTGCGGTTCTGATTGAATCTAAGTGATACCTGTGTGGAAATACTTCTATGCTGAGCCCAGTGCTTTGCCACTCATGAGTATCTTTCTGAAAATATGGACACTTGTTTAATATTTTGTCACAGGGGTAGAAAATATGTAACTAGGGCAGGTAGTTAAGTCATTTACGTTCTAGAGAGCGTTTTCAAGATCTAATTGGGCAATGTTAAATCTGGAAGTAAAAACCGCAGTATCAAATAAAAGCGTCTTTCGCTGTTTGAAGTAAATCATACATATTTCATGCCTTATTCTTGATGAGGAAGAACATGATTAGTCATTCAAAAAACTTCCAAATCTCCCAAACTCAAATTTTCTCTGCATTCCACGTTAACGTAAGTTTTTCTAAAACTACGGTGGGTGATCAGGTGGGTGGAGTTTCCACGGAGATTCAGCTTAGGAAGGTAAGTTCGGAGTCTGTTAATACAGAGGGCTTTATACTTTCAGTGTATATGGGAATTGAGTTCGGATTCTCTCTCTTCCTCATATTCGTCCTCAGAGTTGAATATGTGCGCTGCACTGCTGCTCCTGCTGCTGCTGCTGCTGCTGCAGCTACAGTACCACCCTGCATCGTTGCGTTCTGCCATCAGTATTTGACTGGGCTACTACATTGTGTAGCACGGCTACATTGTGTAGCACGGCCACATCCCCCCAGGGGGTCCACAACTCTTTTGTGGATACGTGCGTGGCAAGCACGGGGCACCGAGCTATTGGAGCTTTCTTTCTCTCCAGGGCTGCATTTCCCCTACCCCTTCCCCTTTCCTACTCTGCAGCTTGTGTGGTTCTACAGGAATCTCATTTTACTGATGCTCACTCACCGACCCTCCGTGGTTCCATGTTTTCTGCCGAAATCGGGTCGAACCACTGCGGGCTTCTGGTGGCGTTTGTACGTTGGTCCGTACAGACATTGCTAGCACGTTGATTCCTCTTCAAACTATATTGGAAGCGGTTGCTGTTAGGGTCCACCTGGACTCTGAGGTCACGGTTTGCAATCTTTATCTCCCTCCTGACAGGAAACTTACACCTGTTGCCTTAATTGCCCTTCTTCAGCAACTTCCTCCTCCCTTCCTCCTCCCTTCCTCCTCCCTTCCTCCTCCCTTGGGTTTTTAATGCTCATCCCTTGTGGGGCAGTGCCTTTCCATCTAGACGAGGTCTTCTCGTAGACCAGTTTATTGCAGACCACGACTTGTGCCGCCTTAATGATGGCTCCCCTACTCATTTCAGTGCCGGTCACGGTACCTTTCTGCCATTGATCTTTCTCTTTCTTCTCTCTCTCTCTCTCTCTCTCTCTCTCTCTCTCTCTCTCTCTCTCTCTTCCCCCTGCGGGTCCGGGGATTAGAATAGGCCCGAGGTATTCCTTTTTCTCCTTGCCTTCTTCTCATTGCCTTCTTCTCATTGCCTTCTCCTTGCCTTCTCATTGCCTTCTTCTCCTTGCTTCCTCATTGCCTTCTTCTCCTTGCCTTCTCTGGTCTCCGCCTCGGCGTTTGAGACAGTCTGTCCTCTTTCTCCCTCCCTCTCTCTCTCTCTCTTCTTTTTCCTCTTCTTCCTTCCTCCCTGTGCGTGTCTGAAGGCCGACCCACGCGTTCGCACGCGTAGCCGGTGACGGGGTAACGCGTAAGTCCCCGCCCTGGGTAGACATGTAAGGCACGCGCGTACCCCCTGGTAAAGGCCAGGCCCGGGGAGGGGTGATTGCCTGAGCTGATACCTTCTGACCATGCCGATTGGTCCCTCCGTCTGTTTCTCGGGAGGTGTGACCTGAGGTGTAAACATTCACCTAAGGCGGGAGTGCCCTCTGAGAGGGTCCCCACAAGGAAGGAGCGCGCCATCGGAGACGCTGGCAATCATGGGGGATTCCTCCGCAATGGATTCTACTCCATCGCTTTCGACTTCGACCCAAAAACGGAAACGTGACGAGCCAACAGTGACAAAAGTACTACCGCCTGCCCCACAGTTCCTCGTAGTTTCTCAATCTGAGGACGGAAAGGATTTTTCCTCTGTCAACCCTTTCGTTATTCAGAAGGGCGTAGATGCCATAGCCGGATCTGTCAAATCTTGTACCAGGTTGCGTAACGGTACCTTATTACTAGAAACTGAGAATGCCTTTCAGGCACAAAAACTGCTTCGGGCCACACTCTTGTACACGTTCCCTGTCCGGGTGGAGGCCCACCGAACTTTGAATTCGTCTCATGGTGTAGTCTATAGTAGCTCCCTCGACGGATTGACTGACGAGGAGCTTCAATCTTTCCTCGCTGAGCAGGGCGTGACGGCTGTCCATAGGGTCATGAAAAAGGTCAACAATAACCTTGTACCGACCCGGACACTTTTCTTGACCTTCGATAGTGTTAAGCTGCCATCGCGCATCAAGGCGGGCTACGAGGTTATTTCTGTTCGCCCCTATGTCCCGACACCTACGCGCTGCTACCAGTGTCAGCGTTTCAATCACACTCGACAGTCTTGCTCCAATGCGGCTAAATGTGTCACTTGTGGCAGGGATGCCCATGAGGGTGACTGTCCACCTCCGCCTCCTCGTTGTGTGAACTGTCAGGGTGACCATGCCGCATCCTCCCGCGACTGTCCTGTCTATAAGGAAGAACGCTGTATCCAAGAAATTCGGGTCAAAGAGAAAGTGTCCACCTCGGCTGCTCGCAAGCTATTGGCTAGTAGGAAGCCCACGCTGCTCCCAGCGGGGAAATACAGCACTGTCCTCGCCTCTCCTCGGACTACCCGGGAGGTAGCAACCCAGACATGCGATCTGACCTTCAGCACCACGGTCGTCCGTTCGGCCAGTGCTAAGATCGCGCGGTCGACGTCTCCTCTTCCTCCCATCACCCCACAGACACCAGCCACTTCCTCAGCTTCTGCTAAGTCGAAGACCCCGAAGTCAGATGCACGGGCCTTCAAGAAGGAACCATCCCGTGCAGACTTCCTCCGTCCCTCGACCTCCCAGCCTTCGACCGGTACTTCCACCAAACGTCCTTCTAAAAAGGCGCATAGGAAGCACAGTTCTCCTCCTCCGCCACGGCGCCTTTCTTCTCCTGCGCCACCCAGCGGTTGCCGCCCCAGGCCGTCATCCGTTTCGCCTGTCCGCACCGCTGGTAGCCGAACATCTGGCCGTTCACCGGCGGAGGAAGCTCCCCCTCCCGGCCATCCTCCCGAGATGGCCGATGACCCTATAGACCCCATGGACGATGACTGTCCGCCTACTGATAGCGGCGGCAGTGCTCGCTCGAAGCCAGGCCCTAAGCGGCCTTCGAGGTGACCCCTTCTCTCATCTTCCTTTTCTTACGATGGCACTTATTAACTGGAATATTCGCAGCATTCGCTCCAACCGAGAGGACTTGAAGTTGCTGCTCCGCTTGCATCGTCCCCTCGTCGTAGCCCTCCAGGAAACGAAGCTACGCCCATGCGATCAAATTGCCTTGGCACACTACACCTCTGTGCGTTTTGACCTACCCCCTGTGGTAGGTATCCCAGCTCATGGAGGGGTTATGTTGCTGGTCCGGGATGATATTTACTACGATCCCATCACGTTGCACACCGGCCTGCAGGCAGTTGCCATCCGCATTACTCTCCCCACCTTTACGTTTTCCTTTTGTACCGTTTACACTCCATCGTCATCTGCCGTTACCAGGGCAGACATGATGCAACTTATTGCTCAGCTACCTGCACCATTTTTGTTAACTGGAGACTTCAATGCCCACCATCCCCTTTGGGGCTCTCCAGCATCCTGCCCGAGGGGCTCCTTGTTAGCAGACCTTTTCAACCAGCTCAATCTTGTCTGCCTCAATACTGGCGCCCCTACTTTTCTTTCGGACACATCTCATACCTATTCCCATTTAGACCTCTCTATCTGTACACTCCAACTTGCACGCCGGTTTGAGTGGTATGCACTTGCTGATACATATTCGAGCGACCACTTCCCGTGTGTTATCCATCTCCTGCAGCATACTCGCTCTCCGTGCTCCTCTAGTTGGACCATCTCCAAGGCAGACTGGGGGCTCTTCTCTTCCAGGGCGACCTTTCAGGATCAAACCTTCACAAGCTGCGATCGTCAGGTCGCACACCTCACGGAAGTCATTCTCGCTGCTGCTGAATATTCCATCCCTCACCCTACTTCTTCTCCACGTCGCGTACCGGTCCCCTGGTGGACCGCAGCATGTAGAGACGCTTTACGTGCTCGTCGACGTGCTTTACGCACCTTTAAACGCCACCCCACAGTGTCGAATTGTATTAATTATAAACGATTACTTGCTCAGTGTCGTCGTATTATTAAAGAAAGCAAGAAAGCCAGCTGGGCTGCTTTCACAAGCACCTTCAACAGTTTTACTCCTTCTTCTGTTGTCTGGGGTAGCCTGCGCTGGCTATCTGGCACTAAGGTCCAGTCCCCAGTTTCTGGCTTGAAGGTCGCGAATGAAGTCCTTGTGGCCCCTGAGGCTGTCTCCAATGCCTTCGGCCGCTTTTTCGCCGAGGTTTCGAGCTCCGCTCATTACCACCCTGCCTTCCTCCCCCGCAATTAGGCAGAGGAGGCTAGGCCACCTGACTTCCGCTCCTCGAATTGTGAAAGTTATAATGCACCATTCACCATGCGGGAACTCGAAACCGCACTTGGCCGATCACGGTCCTCCGCTCCAGGGCCTGATTCTATTCATATTCAGATGCTGAAGAACCTTTCTCCTGCGGGTAAAGGTTTTCTTCTTCGTACATACAATCGCATGTGGATTGAGGGACATGTTCCCGCATGCTGGCGCGAGTCTATTGTTGTCCCGATTCCTAAGCCGGGGAAGGACAAGCACTTGCCTTCCAGTTATCGACCTATCTCGCTTACCAGCTGTGTCTGTAAAGTGATGGAGCGATTGGTTAACTCTCGATTGGTTTGGCTGCTCGAGTCTCGACGCCTACTTACCAATGTACAATGTGGATTTCGAAGGCGCCGCTCTGCTGTTGACCATCTGGTTACCTTGTCGACCTTCATTATGAATAACTTCTTGCGGAAGCGCCCGACCGCGGCTGTGTTCTTTGATTTGGAGAAGGCTTACGACACCTGTTGGAGGGCGGGCATTCTCTGCACCATGCATACATGGGGCTTTCGCGGTCGCCTCCCTCTTTTTATTTGTTCCTTTTTAATGGATCGACAGTTCAGGGTACGTGTGGGTTCTGTCCTGTCCGACACCTTTCGCCAGGAGAATGGGGTGCCACAGGGCTCAGTTTTGAGCGTCGCTCTGTTCGCCATCGCGATCAATCCAATAATGGATTGCCTCCCAGCTGATGTATCAGGCTCCCTTTTCGTGGACGATTTTACCATCTATTGCAGCGCGCAGTGTACACGTGTCCTGGAGCGCTGTCTTCAGCGTTCTCTTGACCGTCTTTACTCCTGGAGTGTCGCCAATGGCTTCCGTTTTTCTGCCGAGAAGACGGTCTGTATTAACTTCTGGCGCTACAAAGAGTTTCTCCCACCGTCCTTACGACTCGGTCCCGTTGCTCTCCCAATCGTGGAGACAACCAAATTTTTAGGCCTTACATTTGACAGGAAACTTAGCTGGTCTCCACATGTCATATTTGGCCGCCCGTTGTACCCGTTCTTTAAATGTCCTCCGTGTTCTCAGTGGTATGTCGTGGGGAGCGGATCGAACCGTCCTACTTCGTCTATATCGGTCGATCGTCCGCTCCAAGCTGGATTATGGGAGCTTCGTATACTCCTCTGCACGGCCATCCATCTTACGCCGCCTCAACTCCATACAACATCTGGGTTTACGACTTGCGATCGGAGCATTTTATACCAGTCCCGTAGAGTGTCTTCATGCTGACGCTGGCGAATTGCCACTCACCTACCGGCGCGATATACTGCTTTGTCGGTATGCCTGTCGGCTACTGTCAATGCCCGACCATCCGTCTTATCGTTCCTTTTTTGAAGACTCTCTTGACCTTCAATACGGGTTGTATGTCTCTGCCTTGCTACCCCCTGGAGTTCGCTTTCGTCGCTTCCTTCAACACCTTAATTTTTCACTCCCTGCAACCTTTCGAGTGGGCGAGAGCCGCACGCCACCTTGGCTCCAGGCTCAGGTCCGCGTTCACCTCGACCTCAGCTCGCTCCCAAAAGAGGTCACCCCCGGTTCGGTCTACCACTCCCGTTTTTTGGAACTTCGTTCGAAGTTCATCAACATGACTTTCATTTATACAGATGGCTCTAAGACCAATGACGGGGTCGGGTGTTCCTTTATTGTCGGGGCACAAAGTTTCAAATACCGGCTCCATGGCCATTGTTCGGTCTTCACACCTGAGCTCTTTGCCCTCTACCAGGCTGTTCTTTACATCTGCCGCCACCGACATTCTGCTTATATCATATGCTCAGATTCCCTGAGCGCCATCCAGAGCCTCAGTGATCCGTACCCGGTTCACCCTTTCGTACACCGGATCCAACGCTCTCTCCAGCAGCTGGTGGACGTCGGTACGCCGGTTAGCTTTCTGTGGGTTCCTGGCCATGTCGGTATCCCTGGGAACGAAGCTGCAGATGCCGCGGCCAAGGCTGCGGTCCTCCAGCCTCGGACAGCTTCTTGTTGTGTCCCTTCGTCCGATTTTAGCAGGGTCATTTGTCGGCGCGTCGTGTCGCTGTGGCATGCCGATTGGGCTGCACTTACCGACAACAAGCTTCGGGCCTTAAAACCTCTTCCCGTGGCTTGGACGTCCTCCTCACGCCCTTCTCGGCGGGAGGAGGTCGTTTTAGCAAGGTTAAGAATTGGACACTGCCGGTTCAGCCATCGCCATCTGCTGACGGCTGCGCCGGCGCCGTTCTGCCCATGTGGGCACTTGCTGACGGTTAGGCACATTTTAATGTCCTGTCCAGATCTTACCACACTGCGCCTCGATCTTAACCTGCCTAATACGTTCGATGCCATTTTAGCGGATGACCCACGAGCAGCTGCTCGTGTTCTTTGTTTTATCAATTTGACAAACCTCGCTAAGGACATTTGATGATGTTTTTTAATCCTCTGCCTGTCTGTCTGTCTTTTATTGTGTTTTCCCTTTTAGTTGTTGTTGTCAACTTGTGCCTCGCGCTAATGACCATTGAAGTTGTGCGCCCTAAAACCACAAAAAAAAATCTCTCTCCCCTCCCTTCATTACTCGGGTCGCCACATGACGAGGCACCCATCCGTAGCCAGCCTTACTAACTTTAAACGCCTTTGCGCTTAAGCCCGTTACTTAATCAAACAGAGCAAGCGGATATGTTGGCAACGATTTGTTTCTCACCTTCCAGATGGCCTTTGTACGAACCCATTAGTTCTTGCAGAACATTTTGCGACCCATTTTGCACTGGCATCAGCATCAGCCTCCTATCCGGCTGCTTTCCTTCACCAGATACAGCGAGCTGAAGCTTCCACCTTACGTTTTACCCCTTGTGAGTAAGAATCTTATAACGGACCTTTTACTAAATGGGAATTTCTTTCTGCACCTTCTTCTCATGATACAGCTCCTGGTCCAGACTCCATTCATAACCAAGTGCTTAAACATCTTAGTGCTCCACAATGGCAACATCATCTTCGGATGTTTAATCGTATCTGGCTCCAGGGTGACTTCCCTTCTCACTGGAGGTATAGCATTGTGGTTCCTGTCCTTAAGCCTGGTAGGAATCCCCTATCTGTTGACAGCTATCGGCCAATTAGTCTGACCAACGTTCTTTGTAAGTTACTTGAATGGATGGTAGCCTGTTGGCTCATTTGGGTCCTCGAATCTGGGGAACTATTGTCCCCTTTACCAGTGTGGCTTTCGAGAGGGACGGTCTCCAATCGATCATTTACTTCGCTTGGAATCCGCAGTTCGGCAGGCTTTTTCCCAGCGCTGTCATTTGGATGCAGTATTTTTTGACCTTCGCAAGGCTTATGACACGGCCTGGCGCCATCACATCTTACTTACCCTTCATCAGTCGAGTCTTCGGGGCCCACTCCCGGTTTTTATCCAGCAGTTCCTGTTCCATCGGTCATGCAGGGTTTGGGTTGGTACTGTTGTTTAGTTCTCCACACACCCAGGAGAATGGCAACCCACAGGGTTCCGTGTTGAGTGTACTTCATATTATTGCTATCGATGGACATGTGGCCTCTGTCGGTCCTTTGGTCGCCCCTGCCCTGTATGTGGATGATTTCTGCATTTGGGTTAGTTCCTCTTCGATGGAATCTGCAGAGCGGCAGCTCCAGGGAGCTATACGGAGTGCCTCTGCATGGACACTCTCCCACGGGCTTCAATTCTCTCCTCTAAAATCGCGGGTGGTCCATTTCTGTCGCCATACTACGATCCACCCTGATCCAGAGCTTTATCTCGATGCAGAACGATTGCCTGTGGTCCCACAGTTTCGTTTCCTGGGTCGTCTTTTCGACAACAAGCTCACTTGGGTGCCCCATGTCACACTTCTGAAGGTAGGATGTTTCCGTAAACTCAATGTCCTTTGCTTCCTTGGCCACTCCTCTTGGGTTGCGGACAGTTCCCTCCTTCTCCGTCTTTATCGCGCTCTAGTTCTGTCTCGCTTGGACTATGGTTGTCAGGTTTATGGTTCGCCTGCTCCTTCCACACGGCACATGCTGGATCTTCCACCATCGTGGTATCTGTTTGGCCACAGTGCCTTCCCTACTAGCCCTCTTGAGTCTCCTAGTTGCAGCTGGGATATCCCCCCCCCCTTTCTGTTTGGCGCTCCCAGCTTCTGGTGTCTTCAGCTCTCGCTATCCTTTCCTCTCCCACTCATCCTTCCTATTCTACCCTGTTCCCATATCATGGACGTCGCCCACCCGATTCCCGCCCTCGGGCGTGTCTACTGGTTGGGCTTTGCCTTGCGTCTCTTTGCCATGAATTTCAGCTTCCTTCTTTGTTCTGTCTTCCTCGCTCCCTCCCCTCCACCCCCCCCCCCCTTGGTTAGTTCCTCGGCCTCGAATTCGGATGGATCTCCGCCGAGGTCCGAAAGATTCCACCCCCCGATGGTGTTCTGTTCCTTTTCCACCAAATTTTATAGGAGTTTCGGGATGCTGTTGTTTTTTACACTGATAGCTCTTAATCTGCTGATCATGTGAAGTATGCCTTCACGTCCTTTGTTGGAACAGAAAATCATCTGCTGCCACCTACATGTGGGGTGTTTACTGCGGAATTGATGGCATTTTCCCAGGCACTTACCTTTATTAAACAGTCCAAGCACAACCGCATTTTGTTATATACGGACTCAATGAATGGCCTTCTGGCTATTGACCCGTGTTTTTCGCACCATCCCTTGGTCCCTGCCATCCATGACCATCTCGCTGATATTCACCGTGCTGCTTGTTCCATTGACTTCCTTTGGGTTCCTGGCTATGTGGGTATCCTGGGTAATGAGCTCCTTATAGTTTGACTGGGGGAGCAGTCACTTACCCCCATTTCCTGTAACCCCTCCTGCAGCGGATTTACGGCTTCACATCAAATCCCACTTCGCACAATCATGGGCCAACTCTTGGGAGGCTACTTCCCTGTCTAATAAACTTCGTGAGATTAAGGTGACACCAGGCCCGTGGCGTTCTTCCTTTCGCCTCTCCCGAAAGGACTCGACCACTGTGTCGTCTCCGCATTGGCCATAGCAGGCTGACCCATGGTTTTCTTTTGCGTGATGAGCCACCCCCACTTTGTGGTTGTGGAGTCTTCCAGTCAGAAGCCCACATTTTGGTAGCATGCAGAGCCAAAAGAAGGTGGCATTCAAAGTACTGACTCCCCCGCACTTTACCTTTGATGTTGGCTGACTATTCCCGGATGGTCTCTCTGGTTCTCGGTTTCCTCTGGGTAAGTGGTTTTTATTCTCAGTTTTAAGGTTTTTAATCTCTCTGGTATTGGGGCTGGTCGGTGAGTGTTGGGGTATCTCCCACTCCAGTGTTTGGAGATTCCCGACTCACCTCCCTGACTGAGATCCTCTTTCCTTCCCCTTTTACTCTGTTTTTACCTCTTTTTTTTAAAAAAAATTGGTTAGTCTCTTTTTCCCATACTTCTCCATTCTAGCGGTTGCACCTTTCAAGTCGCAGGTGGTTTTGCCTATGCTGCTTCAGTATAGCGTTGGGTTCGTTCTCTTGCTAACTTCCCTCATTTTGTTTTTACTATTGACAACATGACTGCCCTTTTACGTTTTTAGCCTTTTCCCTTTTATTGTTCTGACTTTCCTCAGATGTCACACTAGCGGAATGGACCACATTTGGAAACAAGGGACTGATGACCTTGCTGTTTGGTCCCTTAAACCCGAAACAACCAACCAACCACGGCTACATTGTGTAGCACAGCTACATTGTGTAGCACGGCTACATTGTGTAGCGCAACGCGGCGTTTCCATAGCCTACCAAGTGATGGGAGATTACTTCCTGCCGTAATACAACCGACTGCAGCAAGTATAAGTGCTCCTATCATAGCCAAAAACGTAATTCTTTTGACGCCATGCATTCGATTGGCGTAGCTCTGCGCCAGTCACTGGACGAATGTGTGAATAATCTTATCGAGCTTCTTCGATTAGCATCAATTAGCAGTCATCTAAGAGTGGCCAGCTAGCATGAATGGCTCTAGGTTTCGAATAGGATGCGCTGAAGAAGACACCTAGAGCGTGTCACCAGCTGACATTCGTGTTAGATGTGGAGTCTCCGCACTTCCAACCAGACTGACAGTCGACTTCACACTACATAGCTTGACCTTACTCCTCTAGGTTAAGATCTACATTAGATATGTTGCTGTCTGTCGCTAGCCGCCCCCCCCCTCCCCTTCCTCCGCACATGTTACACTCTGTCTACTACCCACGATCGGTACACGAGCCACTTAAGTCGAAGTATTATAGAATTCTAGAAAGATCCTGTTTAGTAACTGTTAGTGGCACATCTCTCGCTGCAGTACTGGAGAACGAATTTGTCAACTACTGCACGAACGATGCTACAGCCAGAAGCGGTCAGCTCTGTAATATGTCAGAAATGGATACAATTTACGTTTAAGCTGTCCCTGGGAAATGTATGTCAGAAGTTAGGATTTCCCCGCTATTCACTTATGGTTTCTCAACTTTATTAACGCTCTCACGCATCATCTTGATATTCAGTAACTGATACCATTTCTGCAACTTTACCACGAATGATACTGCACTTTACTTTCCCATTTCCGATCCACGGGATCGAACGCTCTGAGAGTAATGTGGCTGATAAAACATAGATTTCGGCGGGGAATTAATTACTGACCCAAAGGAGGGGTTCCTCTAACCAAATAAACCTTCATGTACACGACACATATATTTTGCTAAAAGAATAGCTACTTCCTTTGTTCAATAGTCGCTTGACCTATTGAGGGAAGCCGTATACTTCCGGACCATTGGTCGCGAAATTCGCATCAGATGGTCGCAAATTCGTCTGAGCCTCTGGTTTAATGCTACCGGCACGCTCCACTTCAGACCACAGCGATCAACCTTGGATACAATGCTGCAAGCAATTAACTGTGCACATCCTGCGTGCAATATTAGCTGCCTTCATCAGTCCAACCATACGCCAAAGGGAAAAGAGGGTGGTCTCAGAACCCAGGCAATAAGCATCACTCGTGGCAACACGAGCTCCAGTTTGCAGCTACGTGCAACTGATTCAGTAAGAGTAAAGAGCCTCTACGTCTCGAACTGACGTGTCAGCAAACGTACTAAGTTCACACTGGTCTCCATATCCGACCTGCCTGCTATTCCCCTGATTGGAAGTACTACCCGCCTAACGTTGGTAGTACCGATTCCCAGCATACGAATAGCCCCTGTGGTGTCAGGACTTAACAGGAACACCTGCCACTGACCCAACAGACGAAGCATCTTTGACTGGCTCAGACGTGTTAACAGTACTAGATACCATCTCGTAGCTGATACTGAGGTTAAAAGGGACAGTCGTACATATTGTTCACGCCTTTGCGCTCAGCCCAGAAATAATCGAACCTACAGCTGGCCTCTACTCATCCTCGAATATGGGCAAACGGGTCACACACCGCACGCTGGAAGAGAGACAACAGAGTTGAGGGCATTTCAATGGCACCAATGGTGTCGCAGCTTTCGCCAATAGTGCGCCAGTGTCGCTTGTTTCGCCATTAGTGCGCTCACATCGCTGCAGCTTTGAACAGCAGCCTAAAGGCAGTCAACGTGGACAACGCAGCTTCTTATTTTCAAACGGACCATTTTTTGACTCTGCACACACTTCACAGTCCCTATTCATTTACTGTGCAAAAATCTTAGAAAATCAGTGTCAAGTGTATCAACCATAGCAGCCTGGGTGCAATTGAAATACAAATTGCAACGAGACAGTTATCTTACTACGTTACTGAAGCTGCGATGCACACAAATCTGTACGAAAAAATATAAACTACCTGTACAGTGTTTCTAGTTCACGCCAAAGATCACAAAATACTCCAACTCTTAAAACAAAATAAGTAATGGTCCGGAAAATAAACTACTGTTCCTTAGAAATGCTGGTCACGCTTACCTTAACGCCAAAACAGATCAAAAACGGAAAGCACTTGACACACTAGTCGACACATGGTATTTAGTTCCTGACACAAGCACAACACTGATAATACGTAGAAACATATACTGCTGCTGACGCTGGCAATTGCTCTTACCGCAGTGGTGATTAAAGATAACCTGGACATTACGAACGGCAGTCGTAGTTCCTAATAGCATGTCATTACGACAAATTACAATTCATGCTTTGCGACATGTTTCTATGCTGGCCACAAGCTCATGGAGTTTCTGTGGTATCGTGTTATATTCTTCCACTAGCGAGTTTAATTGCTGGATAGTCGTTGGTGCATGTGGACATTCTGCAATACGTCTTCCCAACTCATTCCCATGTGCCCCCATGGAGTTTCTCGGGGAACATGGAAGCGAGTCCATTCGCAGACTACCCCCGTGTTCAAAGAGTTGCTCCACTTGCGCTGTTCCACCCTGTCGCCCAGTTATCGATAAAAATGTTGTCACGACCGAAAAAACCGCTGAAACGTTGTACATGAGGAAGGAAAATAGTGTCACAATAACGTTGATCAGTAAGTGTACCGTATTCAGAGATTTGGAGGTCAATACAGCAATGCAACATTATGCTCCCCCACACCATAACACCTGATAAATCCAAAGTATCATGTTCGACAACGTGCCTTGTGTATCCCGACCTCTCGTCATTAGTGGATACATAATGCATACAGAAACACTGTGGAACACGACTGTACACTTAGTCCAATGTTGTTGTGACACTAGGCAACAAAAGTTGCATTGGACAACGGGGGCCATAGTATGACATTGGTTTTTTGTCGCTAGGAGGGGTTGCTTCAGATATATGGTCGACTTCGTTTTTTAAAATGGGATGCTATAGTTAGATACGTATTTTTCTGATAGCGGCTATCGAGACAAATCCATTGATGTGTAACAGTAAGGTCTTTGAAGGTCACAAAGGTGGCATGAACGTCCATTTACAAGAGTAGTTCGAAGTGATGACCACTGGTATCAATGCAGTGCTGCAGTCTTCTTATCATGAATTGAGAGGTACTCCTTATCACATCGGTACTTATCGAAGCACGTGCTCCGACAATTCTCTCATTTTTTCAGGTGTAGTTGGAAGGTCTTAGTAAACAATGTCTTTCAAGAGTCCCCACAAGAGGCGGGAAGTCTGGCGAACGATCCGGCCACGAAACATCTCCTCCGTGTCCAATCAAATGATTTGGGAATTGTCTGTACAACTCCTTCCTAGCCACCGGTGAAAAATGTCGGATACCCATCGTGTTGCTACCATATTCTGTTCCTTGTTCCTAAAGGTATTTCTTCAAATAACAGAGCTAATGTTTCTTGCAGGAATGTGGTGTACTTCCTACCATTCAGATTTCCTTCTATGAAATAGGGTTCTACAATTCTGTCCTCCAGAATCCCACATCATAAATTCACCCACCACGGTTTTTGGCGTGCAACTTGCCGCAGCCAACATGGATTTTCAGTTGCCCAATAATGTATGTCATGCAAATTAACATTTCCATAGTTTTTAATGTAGTCGCGTCTGTAAATAAAATCAAATTAATAAACGTGTCATCCCTCTGAAGTTGAGCCCATCGATGGAATTCAATGCGACGCATACAATCCGTACCAGTTAATTCTTGGTGGAAACTGATATCGTAAGGATGATATTTATGACAATGCAGAACAAGAACACCATTACTCTGGCTCATGCCAGATACCCTTGATGCGAATTAACACAAGGATCCCGAACCACAGTGGAAAGAGTACCAGTTTAAGTTTCCTCATTACTAACTTTCCTTTGCCGGATATGTTTCAGATGCGTTGAGGGAGCCGGAGGTGGTAAAATCCAAAAAATTAAGATTTTTTTGCTACCGAAAATTAATTGGGACATTCCTCTTTAATGTAAACTTCTAATTATTGTTCTACTCGCCCTAGAAGTGGAGTTATTACCATTTTCCCCACGCTTGCAGAGGAAATGGGCGGCCGCTGAATGCATCTAACACCCTCTCGTGACTTCCCGGCGAACTGCTTGGGAGTTTCTCGGCCTGTTACGCATACAGCGCCTTATGTTACGCATACAGCGAGTGTGCAAGGGTTGGCTACATTGTTTTCTGTGACAAATGAAGCGCTAAGAGCGCGGAACATCGTCTCTTTGCTGTTTACCGTTTCGAATTAGTTCAGTGTTGCGCCTGTTGTTGGTAGTATTATACTTGTGTAAAGCGTTGTTCTGGTTACGATGCCACGTTTTAGTAACCGTGTATATAAGAAGAGGAAGAATGTAGGGAAAAGAAAATCAACACTAATACCAAGTTGCGATACTACAATTACTGAAACAGTGCACTCTTCTACTAAGCAACACATGGCCGGCCATAGCCCTGTGACATCTTCTAGCAAGAAGCTGACTGATGGAAGTGACAGATTTCGTGAATGTTAGTGACAGTGATGATATTAACGAAGTACTGAATATTCGATTATTATCTTGTGTGCTGAAAGAAAGTGTTCTGTGCGAAATGTGTTAAAGTGTAGGAGTGGGACTAGAGATAACAAAACACTTTGGTTTAGCTTGTGAGATGAAGATAATCTGTGCATGTTGCAAGTATCAAGTGACTTTCTACAATTCACATGCCAGTCTCTTTGGTGAAAATGGACGATCTAGTGTGTTTGATGTGAATGTTCGACTTGTGTATGGTCTTCGATCCATTGGAAAAGGGTCTGCTGCTGGTAAACTGTTTTGTGGTATTATGAACTTGCCATCGCCTCCAAGCAAATTTGGGTACTACTGTGGACTGGTAGGATCCTCTGTTGAAGATGTGGCTTTCAAAAACATGAAGGAAGCAGTGGAGGAATCTGTAGAAGTGAAGTGGTTCTAGGGATTTGGTAGTGGCATTAAATGGTTCCTGGCAAAAGACGGGTCATAAATCCCTGAATGGGGTTGTAACTGCTACTTGTGGCGATAGTGCAAAAGTGATAGATGGTGCAACATTATCAAAACATTGTAGGTGCAAAAATAAAATCAAAGGAGATTACAGTGGAACCTGTGAGGCAAATTTTAGCGAATAAAGTGGAGCAATGGAAATGGATGGAGTGAAACAAAATTTGAACTTCAGTTCCCAGATACGTTAGGTACAAATACTACCTTGGGGATGGTGACCCCAAAGGTTTCAAGACTATAGAGGAACTGAAACCATATGGAAATGAATTTGTAGTTGAAAAGTTGGAATGCATTGGGCATGTGCAAAAGCGTATGGGTGCACGGCTTCAAAGGCTCAAACTAACTTTGGGTTCATGTAAGCTCAGTGATGGAAAGACAATAGGAGGGAGAGGCAGGTTACTGATGGGGTGATTGAACGTCTACAGAGACACTACGGTTATCCTATAAGGCAAAATACTAGTAATGTTAGTGACATGTGAAAAGCAGTGTGGGCATTGTTCCTTCATACTGCCTCTTCCAATGAATACCCTCAACACAGCCTGTGCCAAAAAGATTCCTGGTGCAAATATAATGCAAAAAAGGACTATGATCACAAACATGGTTTGCCAGCAGCTGTGATAAATGCAATAAAACCAATTTTTCATGACTTAGCACAGCCAGAATTGTTACACAAATGTCTACACGGAAAGATGCAGAAACCTAATGAGAGCGTAAACAATTTGATTTGGAAAGTGATTCCTAAAAGGGTGTTTGTAAGCATAAAAACACTGCACTTTGGCATTTATGATGCAATAGCAACCTGCAACCAAGGGAACTGTGTGAAGTTCTGAAGGAATTAAGATTTACAGCTGAGTTGAACACTGTATGAGCACTAAGAAATATTGACAGAGAAAGGATAAGAGGAGCAGAAAGAAGAGAAAGGCGTATGAAGTATGATGGAACAACAGGCCAGAAAAGAAGACAGAAGAGGAAGCTTTTGGAGGATGAAGACGACGACCCTGATAATCCATCCTATAGTGCAGGAATGTATTGAGAAACTTTGATAATCATTTCCCATAAATTAGAATTTTTCGAATATAAGGAACATTTTCTCAAAATCCACTCAAGCTAGAGAGATGAAATTTTTATACAGCACTCCTAGTGGTCAAACTTACATTGTAACACAGCCATTTGGCAATATGTTCAGTAGTTTCATTTCAGTTTAATTATAAAGCAATTATTTGTAAAAAAAATTTGGGTCATTAATAAAAAAAATTGGAACGAAACTAGAAAAGATACTCCAAAATCCCTCTATCATAACTGCAATACTAAACAACTCTATATGTAAAAAAAATTCAAATTTTTCTATTTGGTAGTTTATTCATAAATGTTCCTCAAACTTAGTGATTTTAACATGGGCAGCATAGGCACCTCCGGCTTCCCTTAAAGATGCAGTTCTCAATTTATCATACACATATTTAAATGTAGGATATGTATCGTGAGTATGTTGAGGATATCTTCCAGTATCTCTTGCTCTCACTGAATTTTGTTGGCATTCTCCGTAAATGAGAAGTGTATCGACTTGTTCTTCGAAGGAATACATCATTCAATTTGCTTGATTCGACGATACTATTCTTACTGTTCCCAACTGTTGTATTGCGAAACTGTCGAATGGTGTTTACATTTCAACGGCACGTTAGGTGGATACGCCCTAATAGGCGAATATTTACTATTTGCACGATATAAGAGACAGAATGGTCACAGCATGTGCTTAGATAAGTGCCGAAGTGATAAAGAATACTACTCAATCCATAAGAAGATTGCAGCCCCGCATTGATACAAATGGTCATCACTTCGAACATCTTCTGTAAATGAAAGCTCATGTCAACTTTTGAGCTTCAAAGACCTTAGTGTTAAACATCATTGGATTTGTCTCGCTAGCCATTACCAGAAAAAAAGTACCGAACTATAACATCCCATATAAAAGCAAAGTTGTCCTTCATATCTCTCAAGCGACCCCCCACCTAGCAACAAAAGTCATATTATGACCCCCGTTGTCCCATGCAACATTCGTCCAACAAACTTTTCAGCTACTATCATACTTCTGGCAATAGTTAGTGACTCACCCTGTACAACTGTGGTATGGAAAGCGTGATATATGTGATTAGTGCTTTGCTAACGTATATTAGTAACTTACGTAAAGAAATGTGAAATGTGTAAGTCACTAGATGTCATGGGTTAATGAAATGAAAGCGTTCATGTACACTAGGCAGCAAAAAAGTGGGTCACGTCTGAATTCCAAAGTGTAGGCTGCACCTGAATGTATGCAACGAACTTAGCATATGTTAGACATCGTCGCAACCCTCCACAGTACAGTCGCTATAAGATACACAATGGGTACCGCTAGAGACTGCTAGAGAACACCAGTCTTTATGACAGTCCGTCCAGATGTAAAGTAACACCACGATAGTACAGAAGACATCAGTCCTTAACTTTTGTAAACCAAACTTAATTACAATAAGTAACATTTCAAACGTTATGGGACAGCTAATTTTGTCTCATAAATCGTTCAGTAATCCTTAAGCACAGTTAAATAATTGAGACAGTATATTGATTTATAAAGTTGTATGGCAATTGGAAAAAAGTTCTTTGCTGTCTAAAAGGTTTAGCCAACACATGCTGAATGTCGTTCAACGTTCAACGGGGAGTGATTTCGCATCAACCTATGTAATACTAAGCAGTTAAAAGAAAACGTGATGAACGGCGGCAAGCACTCTACGGAAATCCCAACATTAACAGCGAATCACAAGTAATATCATTGTTCACATTACTCATAAACAGTTACTTGTACACAAAGTTTTTCGTTCTGGATCCGGATGCAAACCCAGGACGTAAAGCCATTGTTATCCAAGCAAAGTTTTGTGCCTTATCGAGACTAGATCACTGGGCAGAAAGAGAAGTCAAATATTGACGTTTGCACCAGTATCAGTTATCAATTCTCAACTTCGACGTAAATGACGATAATGTTCGTACGAAACCAGGAACCCTAACATGACAATTACCTTCTTCGTAATTAACCTGGAAAGACGTAGTATATTGTTGCATTGTCAAGGAACAAAGGATGCACATGTTTAAAATTGAAATGCCATCATGGAATCCTGGTGACAAAGATGCGAACCCAGCACCTAATCATATTGTTGAATAAGTGCGTAAAATCAGAATGTAGATATCACAGTTTGTCACCAGTAGTGAGGTTGGAACCTTAAATGACTGAAGTTTTATTGCCTGACCGGTATTCGAACCCGGCGCCTACCGCCGTCGTTTTGTAACCAGGAACAGACGAGAAATGTCCAATGTTGGTCCACCATTAGAGAGATGTGCGCACGTTTAACTAGAAATAAGGCGACGTAACGTCAATGCTGACTGAGTCAAACGCCGCACACATGGTTATGAAGACACGTTAATAATCAAATTCTTATTCAGTAGTAGCTAGGAGTAGAATGTTTAGTTGCAAACCTTAAGGCCTTTCTCACCCCCTAGTAACGTGTTGCCTAATATCTGCGATATCATGGTGTTAATTTACAAGTGGACTGACTGCCGTAAAGAGCAATGTTCTCTAGTAGTCGTGTATCATTTAGATGTAAATGAAGCGCCTCAGCAGAAAGTAATTTCCGTCGTGCAGCACGTATTGTTTCAGACACACTGAGTACATGTTATAAGTACACAAAACATGTATTATACACTACATATACAGGGTGTTACAAAAAGGTACGGCCAAACTTTCAGGAAACATTCCTCACACACAAAGAAAATATGTTATGTGGACATGTGTCTGGAAACGCTTACGTTCCATGTTAGAGCTCATTTTATTACTTCTCTTCAAATCACATTAATCATGGAATGGAAACACACAGCAACAGAACGCACCGGCGTGACTTCACTCTGTTACAGGTAATGTTCAAAATGTCCTCCGTTAGCGAGGATACATGCATCCACCCTCCAGCGCATGGAATCCCTGATCCCTGATGCGCTGATGCAGCCCTGGAGAATGGCGTATTGTATCACAGCCGTCCACAATACGAGCACGAAGAGTCTCTACATTTGGTACCGGGGTTGCGTAGACAAGAGCTTTCAAATGCCCCCATAAATGAAAGTCGTGAGGGTTGAGGCCAGGAGAGCGTGGAGGCCATGGAATTGGTCCGCCTAATCCATCGGTCACCGAATCTGTTGTTGAGAAGCGTACGAACACTTAGACTGAAATGCGCTGGAGCTCCGTCGTGCATGAACCACATGTGTCGTACTTGTAAAAAGCACATGTTGTAGCAGCACAGGTAGAGTATCCCGTATGAAATCATGATAACGTGCTCCACTGAGCGTAGGTGGAGGAACATGGGGGCCCATGCAAGACATCACCAACAATGCCTGCCCAAACGTTCACAGAAAATCTGTGTTGATGACGTGATTGCACAATTGCGTGCGGATTCTCGTCAGCCCACACATGTTGATTATGAAAATTTACAATTTGATCACGTTGGAATGAAGCCTCATCTGTAAAGAGAACATTTGCACTGAAATGAGGATTGACACATTGTTGGATGAACCATTCGCAGAAGTGTACCCGTGGAGGCCAATCAGCTGCTGATAGTGCCTGCACACGCTGTACGTGGTACGGAAACAACTGGTTCTCCCGTAGCGCTCTCCATACAGTGATGTGGTCAACGTTACCTTGTACAGCAGCAACTTCCCTGACGCTGACATTAGGGTTGTCATCAACTGCACGAAGAATTGCCTCGTCCATTGCAGGTGTCCTTGTCGTTCTAGGTCCACCCCGCATCAAATGGGGATCTGCCAACTCCGCATTTGTAAACATTGCACTGACTGCAAAACCACGTTCGTGATGAACACTAACCTGTTAATGCTACGTACTGATGATGTGCTTGATGCTAGTATTGTAGAGCAATGAGTCGCATGTCAACACAAGCACCGAAGTCAACATTACCTTCCTTCAATTGGGCCAACTGGCGGTGAATCGAGGAAGTACAGTACATACTGACGAAACTAAAATGAGCTCTAACAAGGAAATTAAGCGTTTCCGGACACATGTCCACATATCTTTTCTTCATTTGTGTGTGAGGAATGTTTCCTGAAAGTTTGGCCGTACTTTTTTGTAACACCCTGTATACTATTATTTTGAGAAGCTGCCGCCAAACCTGTTTACTTTTACATTCCGCTTAGTTATCGTGGTTGAATACACCTTTTCTTAAGGCTACATCTAATGCAGAGCGCTTACAAGAAAGAATAGTTTCCTGCGTCATGCTATTGCTAGCTAGGTGAAATATTTTGTGGTAGCTATTTTTAAAATGAATGTATTTTTTGAACGTATTGTTCGTCAAATATTTGAATGAATCGTAAACTGTAGGTGTGCCTGCACATGTTGTAGCACAATAGCTGTAGCTGCGTTAGTTTATACTACAGACGTGAGTAGGTGAAGTTTAACTTTTGATCCTTCAAGGGGTGATCGTGGGCCTTGCGGCCCGGATCTGTACTCGCTGCGGCTCACGAGCAACGGGCCAGCCAGGCTAGCAGAGGCGAGACGGAAGTGAGCAAGCTGGCGGTGGCGTTGGTGGGCCAACAGCTCGGGACGAACCAGCCTCTGCCTCTCCGTTTGACATAAATATGTTTACCTCCTCTCCTGGCATTATAAGAGCGGCAAGCAGAAATACACATCACTGTCTGCCGTAATGGCTCACTGGGAGAAATCTATTCGAGATAGTCGTCGCTCTCATTAGAGGAGGATGTTCCATCAGTGAAGGTGGCAGAAGGTATGGCGTACCGCATACCACTGCAACGAGATGCTGGAGGATCTGCCTTGAAAGAGGCACCACAGACAGAGCTCCTGGCTCAGGCAGGAAGAGTGTGAGCTCACAGCAGGAAGACAGGGACCTAGTGTCTAGGAGCAGAGAAATTCCTTTCTGAACGCGAAGCAGTTGCGGCGGGAGTGGGACCAACTTCCACGGCTCCAGTGACACGATTCGCCGAAGGCTGAGGGACGCTGGACTGCATACACGACGATCCGCCGTGAAACAAGAGCTCAGCGAAGACAACGTTTTATACCGGCTAGCATTTGCGGAGCTCTATCTGAAGGCGTCGTGGCACATCATTATTTTCACTGATGAGAAGGTGTTTTCCACCAGTAACGACGGTGCACGAATCGTTTACAGGCCGCAAGGGACTCGCCATCGACGCGAATATGTAACCACGACGAGAAGTGGCCGGCATCTGTTACCTGCTGGGGTTGGATTTCTGCGAGAGGGGCGAGAATTCTTCACAGGATAGAAGGAACTCTGGGCAGCTTGGAGTATGCCCACATATTGGAAAATGTGATGCTTCCGTCAGTGCGAATGCTGTACTCAGAAGAGGACGTCATATTGCAAGAGGATCATTCTCCCATTCACAAGTCTGCATTTCTTCAGCCGCGGCTTTCCACGATTGGCGTCAACGTTATGGACTGGCCGCCACGGGCGGCTGATATGAACTCCATGCAAAACATGTGGGCTGAGGCCGCCAGAACATTAACAGAGAACTGGCCAACATACCAACCATCTACTGCGGACGCTCTTTGGGACTGCGTCCTGGAAGCCTGGGAGGAAGTTGCTTCTTCGGGCTGTTACGTCCGACGGCTTATACAGTCTATGCCAAGACGCATGATAAAGTACAAAATAATGGATTCTACATAAAATATTAGTCCTTAAAATGTTTTGTCTTCTTTTTCGTCATTTTTCCTCACTGGGAGCTAATGGAAGATCGCGCGGCAACAGAAAAGATGCAATATGGGTTAGTTTTCCTTCGGGTTGCCTTTTTTATTCAAGTTTCTTTTGAATATACAGTTTCGTAAATATTCTATTTTGATTTCATATATACCCTGTCTATATACTTGCAAACTAATCAGCGTAGATGGACTCTGTCACAGTAGTTTTTGTTAATTCAAATACATCTCTCTCTCTTCCCCTCCATCCATGAATACACCCTCCGTCCTCCACACAATACGTAAACGATTTCATATTATGTTTACTCGTTGTTAGTCTCTCTCTCTCTCTCTCTCTCTCTCTCTCTCTCTCTCTCTCTCTCTCTGACACTATCGCCGCAAGTGCCCTTCTATTCCATTCCCTCAAAACTTTATAAACAAATCTAGCGGTTTCCATTAACATTTTTCTATTTTAATTGCTGCTGTCTTTACTCTCTATCATTCCTCTCACCACCTATCAAATAGTATTCTTTTATCTCCCCTTCCCTATAACCCATTCTTCGTTCTGAAAACAGTCCTTCCTTATCTCTCGGTCGTAAGATAAAACGAACTGTGGCACACATCTAAGTAAGCAATTCTTTGCAAGCACTTCACGCTTATATTTTGCACTTTTGCACTTCTAGCCATTCCCAGACCCCGTCCTCCTTCCTGTTACCCGTCCCTTGACATCTGCAGCTACATGTAAATAAATGCTCTGCAATTCATAATTATGTGCTTGGCAGGGGGTTCTGTGGTCTGGTGGATTAATCTTGTATTGATGTGTAAAACATGTAGGTTCACATCTCACGTAAGGTGTAGATTTATAACACACACAAGTAACTCTCATTCACCCCTAGTGACGCCAAGTGCAGAACGCCAGTAAGCTCCGTAGTTCAATATCCGCAGTAAAGATAACATCCCTTCGCTGTCGACTGGGCCAGAGCGGCATTCGTTTGAGCTGTGACAGATGGAGAAACCCCGGAAGGTAGAGACTCGGTCACCAGCAAGCCGTCGTAAACTAGAAAACGTATTTCATTTAATGAACCAATGGCCATGTAAGTTCACTTTGTTTGAAACTGAGACGTTGAAAATTGTTGTGCTGGACTGGAATTCGAATTCGATTTCACTGTGTTCCCGAAGATTGCAAACTCTTCTAGGCCTCCTCGAAAGGCACCTATCTGGTTTCGAATCCTGATCAGCACAAAACATTCATTATTTCATTTCAAGCCCTAGCATGTGCACTCCGAACTACTAGTGAAAAGGCCGCGCGTGATTAGCCGAGCTGTCTCAGGCCCCGCAGTCACGGACTGTGCGGCTGCTCGTGGCGGAGGTTAGTCCTCCCTCTGGCATGGGTGTGTGTTTGTCCTTAGGATAGTTTAGGTTAAGTAGTGTGTAAGCTTAGTGACTGATAACCTTAGCAGTTAACTCCCATAAGAGTTCACACACACATTTGAACATTTTTTTATTAGTGAAAAATAGTTGCATTTTCAAAGTATCTTCGTGCGTTGTCAGCTGTAACGTGTTCGTTTAAACTCGCAGCCACTTGATGAACTGTTTATCACAACATTACAAGATCAAACGTTTCCTTACACCTTTTCAAGTTCAAACATTCCTCTCCATCCTACTGGCGAAAACGGATTTCGGTTTGACGTTGTGTTCGTTGTGATCACCAACGACGATATGTTGTGGATTCAACTTCTAGCCAGTAGAGTATTTTCCATCACATCATTGAAAGTACAAACATGTCACTCCTAGGTATTATTGGAAAAGAATTTGATAGTTAGTGTCTTCATGACAAAGTGTGCGGGGTTTGAATTCCATTCAGCACAGAACTTTCCGTCGCCTGATGTCTAGCTAAACATGCGCACATCTCGCTACT